>NC_084796.1:138527044-138830074 GCF_963169125.1 Humulus lupulus
AAAGCAATAATGGTACATAAAATTGCAGTTAGAAATACCCAATAATTTTGACTTGTTATTATGTTCATGGTATGGGCAGTAGCATTATTATATTTCTGAGTAGAATTTTTTTGGCATAGGTTCTTTTTTTTCCATGTCTGTAGTAATAATTATGTTAGAAGTCCTAATTTTAAGAGTTTTAGAAGGCACTAAGCGAATTTTATGGTATGTATATATGAAACATACATTGAATTAGAGTTAATATTAGTTTCTTGGAGTGGATGCATTATTATATATTATTTGTTTGCTTGTTATGGAATTAAAAGAATTAATATACATTATATAGTTGAATTGAATGTGTGCTTGAACTTGGATTATTTATAAAGTATTGCAGTATGTTTGAAAATTTTGGCAATTTCATTCTAATTGATTCTAATTCCTATGGCCGTATTAGGATGTATCAATTGAAACTTTTGATGTGCTGAAAGGTGTTCCAGATCTTGTCATAGGGAACTATACTGATAAAAGCCTTGTTGGAGGGTACATAGATGTGATTTAGTCCTGAAACAGAGAAGTAGAGGTGATAGAAAAAAATGTAGTCTTAGCGAACAATTTTCTTTTTCATAGTAGTTAATTGAAATAGAAAGACAAGGAACAATTTGGTTGTATATAATTTTATTCTTAATATATATGAATAGATTTGTAATGCCTTGTTGTTAAAGCGCAAATGTATTATAATGTGATTTTTCATGTTTCGGGGATGATTTAGAAAGAAATTCATGGCAGCCAATCCTTACTTTGGAAATACTATTGATGACGAGAGTGAGTATAAGGACAAGAAGAAAAAATATATGTTGTTTGACAATGAATTTAGTGTTTTATTTTATTTGTAATTTTTATTAGAGTAAATGATTCTTTTTTGAGTGGTTAATTATTTACTTTGTAAATTTAGTTATATATTTTTTAACGTCAAGACGATCATGTTTATAGACAAGACTATATGATTTGAGTCAAGTATTAGTGTTATATTTGTTCGAAAATTTGTTTTATTAGATTTGTAAATACTTTGTATAAATTTTGTTATTTTAATCTATAATTTTTTAGATTTATATATAAATGTTTCATTTAAATCATAATTTTTAATTTAAAATAAAAAATAATAATTTTTTTGTAAGCAACGGCGACACCTAATAACTGTCGGTGTTGCCAGCAACAGCGATATCTAAATAACTGTTGACGTTGCCAGCAACAATGACACCTAATAACTGTCGGTATTGTCCTACAACAGCAACAATTTTTAACTGTTGGCGTTGTCAGCAACAACGACACCTAATAACTGTCGGCGTTGTTCACAACAGCGACAGTTTTTAATTGTCGGCGTAGCTACCCCTACGCCAGCATAGACAAATAGGACAATTAGTGGACTGTCGTCGTTGCTCAATAGCGACAGTTAAAAATTGTCGAGAAAGCCTATTTTTGTAGTAGTGCATGCTAGGTTATTTGGTTAATTAAGAATTTATCTTAAGTCTTTTATAAATGTTATTTTGATGATACATGAAGGTGTATGAGCTTTGAGAAGCATGATGTGAAGATGAATTCCATGATAAAATATGCTTGCTGATTTTGTATTTAGTTGGTGAGAAATTTGGTGAAATAATGATTTGCATATGCATAAGAGATTTTCCAAGTGCTATGATGATTTTATGAAATTAAAATGGTGTTTTAATTCACATTAAAATGATATTTTTACTATAATTAATACCTACAGTTTTTTTTATATATATTTTATGAAGAAAATATAAGTTTTAATTCCAAGTTTATGATTTTTTAGGGTTTAATTTGTTGCTTGAAGTTTTTGGTAAAAATGATAAATGTCTTTTAAATGAAATGAATTTTATGTGTTTGTTGAAATGAATTAATACCTTAAACTATGTATACATTAAAAATGATATTTTTAATTGGAACCATGAATTTTCACATTTTTAATAAGTATGATTTTCTTTATTTTAAATTAAGAAAATGTTGGATTAAATTCACTTGTGACTTTTAAACAAATAAATAGTTGCTGGAAGTTTAGATTAATAAATTAAAAATAATTATTTTGTTTAGCCTACATGGGTTTATACTACATAAATTAAGTCTTAATTAATACAAGAAAAAATATATTTTTCCCACACTTAAAATTATATTTTCTCATACCAAATCTTGTATTTTTGTTAGCTTAAAATAAAATGTTATTTTCTAAAAGAAACATGATATTTACAAGTACCTTTAGATAATTTCAAGCTTTTGTTATTTTCTATGCAATTTAAAAATAATAAATGAAATTATTATTTTAAGAAAATTGCTAAATAAATTATTTTTATGAAATAAAAATAATGCCTTAAGAGGTTTAATCAATTTAGGAATTTAAAAGAAATAAATAACGGTGAGGAAATTATGTTGCTAAATCTTTATTTGAAAAGTTAGAAATAAGTGTATGAATTATCGTTTTTAACGTCACTTTTTAACAACACTCTCACATATGCATGTCGCATGCAATTGCACTTTTATGTTAAAAAATATGCCTATTATTCAACTATATAATTTTTACTTGAAAACCATGCATGGATAATAGGTAGAATTTGCATTACTCTTTTGTGATTCTTTGTGAAAAATGTGCATGTTTGGAAATTATGTGTAAATTGCACCTTGTGTGCATGGCCCATGCACACATGGGATATATGTGTTGGGCACAATAAATCTCATGTGATGCTAAAGAATACCATTTGATTATGATTATAGGCTCGTTGTGAAGTTTATTCCATTTTTTCTTTCCTCGGGCCTAAGGTAAAGAAGTTAGATAGAATTCTATTTCTTTATGCTATGAAAACGTAAGATGGGTTTATTTGAGGATAAATGTTATGTATGATGATGTACCTTATGATATGAAGTATGAAATGCTATTTTGAGATGATATGATGAATCATGTATTTCCTTGCGTTGATATGACTGGATTGCATGTATTCTATATGTTGTATGAAAAACAAATGGTTGTTAGTGTGTTGAACGTGACACAACAAAGGGGTTACTAAGGATATCAAGACGTAACCTGGATTACTAAGGTATGGCGTAACTCATAGGGCAGACTCACCCAGGTTATTCAAGGACCAGAGCCTCCTGTTTACCTCACAGAGGAGGGTTTTCAAGTTTTATGTGTTTACTAGTTACCTCAAGACGTGACATGGACAAGAGAAGGGGCCAAGTTCACAAGGATATGATGATGATGTTTGAATATGCTGATGATGTATGATGTATAATGATGATGTATGACGATAATGTTTATGTATGATGTATGATGATGGCGTTTAAGTATGATGTATGACGATGTATGGATATGATGTTGTATGAGACTTACGATATGATTATGCTTTTGTTGTGTTTTTCTTTACATGCTGTTTGTACTGCCTTACTGGGCTTTTAGCTCACCTCTTACTTTCCCTTTCAGGTAGTGTTGACCCTCGATTTGGCCAACGACACAGAGTCAAAAATACGACAGGAAATGAGATGACAATTAAGAGTTTAATCTAATGGTAAAGAATAAACACAAACGATTTATAATAGTTCGATCCCAATGAATGGTAATGACCTACGTCCACCTAGTGCTATTATTAATATTGAATCCCAATGTCATGATCAAAGAACTAGGGTTCTTGAGTTTCACAAACATTGGGAGAATTACAACAAGACGATAGATAATTGCACTCTACGCTCTCTCTTTCAATATTCAGAAAAAAGCTTCAAAGATCAAAAGTCCTCTCCTTGAGCTATTTCATGCATATTTATAGGCTCAAGGGGGATTACATGGGCCAATGGGCCTTAACTATCCTTAATATCCGTGTATAAATGCAATAAAGATGAAATAATCAACGTAATTATTACAAGATTACAATCTTAGAAGGAAATAAATCGAATCATACGACCAGCCTGGTCGTATCTAATAGTTAGGCTTGATGAAGCAATATATAGTTGGTCGATAATCGAACAACACCGCCTTATTTCGACTCTGCCATGTGTCATCCACGTGTGAGAAATCCTTGCCACGTCATAAGCAGCCGTTTTTTGGTAAACATTTGCCCCCCAAGTTTACTTTACTGCGACAAGCATAAAGTAAACTTAGGAAACCGAGTCTTCACTTACCCCACCAAATCTGTCAGAGCCGCCCATGCTTTCTTGAAAAAAGTAATCAATCATGTCTAATCAATTCTTTTCAGTTTCCCAAAAAGTTTTCTGACGGCTATTGCACTTCCCCATACTTTGAAAAAAGTAATTTCATGATTACCTCTTTTACAGCACTACGATCACTATAAATAATACCCCTAGATCACATTTTTACTTTTTACCTTTCGCTCGCCTTCTCTTCAAGAACCTTAAAGAACCTTAACCTTCAGAGCTCAGAAAACTCAGAAAACCTTGAAGTGTTCATTGTTGATTTAAGGAATTTCGCTCGGGCGCTCAAAACATTCGTGCTCATACTCTAACTTTCATCCAAGTAAGTTTCCAGAGTCTTTCCGTCGTTTGAGATGCCATGCAAAACCGTCTTATATCTGTTTTTATCTCTGAACTTATGAATGTTCTTGGCTGAGACTGTTTTGGGGTAAATGGGCATACTGATCGATGCTTGATAGGGTAGTGAAATAATGTTTTATAGGAGTTAGGAGTCAGTTTGGTAGTCAAGACTGTAGATTTAAGGTGTAAAATCGAAGTAAAAATTCGATTTTTAAGCTAGTTGAAAAACTGGGTTTTTCCTGCCCTCTCGATGTCGAAAAAGTTTTCTCTGAAAAACTTTTTACTTCTGCTTTTTAATCTGTTTCTCAAACTGCTCGTAAGAGACTTAGTGTTTTTGCTAGAATGTTGCTGGTCGTATAAAAGCTTAACTTTTATACGCGAGCAATGTTATTCCAACTCTCAACACAAGTTTTTAGACTTTAAGTTCTCATCTCCCCCTTTTTCTGTTCGCATCTTTTCATGCAAGATCCGTGGGGAGGTGAGAGACCTATCGACGACAACGACTTGCTAGCCCAATTGCTCGAGGACAAGGAGCAACAATCGTTGTTGATACCTGAAATTCCCTTTTCTCGCGCCACCTCAAACACTCCATCGACCCTCCTCCAAAATATGGGTCAAGTAAAGTCTAAGGCCCAGAAAAAGAAACCTTCCAATCCTTCAAATCAGCCTGCTCCTCAGGCTGAAATTCCCTCGACCAGTGGTCGAGAAAGAAATATCCCCGACCCTAGCATCCAAATTCAACTTCAAAACGCCATTCAACCAGATGTTGAATGGTACGCCGCCCCTCCTAGCCAAGTAACGGTTAGGATGATTGCGAATTACATTAAAAAATACGGACTTCCTGGGGTGACCCTAGTCCAACCCACCAAAGACCAGCGGACAAATTTTCCTGGAGGCACCTTCAGCGCCTGGTCGAGGTATCACATCGAGGCAGGATCGATCCTGCCTCTCCATCCTTTCTTCCAAGGAGTGGCCAACTATTTCGGGGTCGCTCCTTTTCAAATAACCTCTAATAGATATAGAATGCTCTCTGCACTCTATATCCTTTATAGCCATAAGAAATGGCCCGTCCCCACACCACACGAGGTCAACTATCTGTTCGACCTAAAATCCAACCCCAACCAAGAAAACACGGGGTTCTTCTGTTAGGAAAATATGTATTGCCTCAATGGAAATGGTAAGAAAATATTACAACTCTATGCAAAATATTACAATAGACACGGATTGATTAAATAAAGTGTTACAACACTATAATTGAAAAAATACAAATAAAAGGAGAAGGAGATGTAAGATGATAGAAATAGAAAGTACAACTCTATTACAAAAAGATACAAGTAAACTAGAAGTGTTTGAACAAAGGAAATAAACGAATTACAACTTTTAAACAAAATAACAAGTAAATAGAATAAGAAGAAAAGAAGAAAGAGCAATAGAAGAAAATAAGAACAAGAACCAAAATAATAAACTCTCACTCACACAACCAAAGTGAAGAGTGTTGGGGATCACCAACTTGAACAAGGTTTGAAACCTTTGTTCAAAAGCTTATTTCCCCCTAACTCAAGCACTAAGGGATCTCTCACAGATTATAGGAAATGCTTTCTGGAATAATCAAGCCTCAAGGTGTTTCTAGCCAAGTGCTCTAGTGGATAGAAAAGTGGTGTCTTACAAGTAAGCATTAGACTCCTATTTATAAAGTTTAGAGACACTCTTTGAATTTCAAATTCCACCAACCCCCATGGCTGTTACCAATGATTAATTGGGTGTTTTATGGAATTAAATTAGAGATTTGGGAGTTACTTGGCTGTTGGAATCGTTCAAAATTGGATAAAAATCGAAATTGTATGAAGCTGTTAGCCACTAGGGCCGCAACGCTTGTTCCAGGTGCCGCAACCCTCAGTCAAGTTCAGCAACAAATTTTTCAGTTTTTTCCAAAACGTTCCAATTTATTCCCACTTGATTTTGTAACTTCCATACACAATATGAGAGTTAAAATCACATCTCTATCAGTCATTTCTCATATGACTTTAAGAAATTCATCTCAATATTGTGTAACAACAAATCTACACAATAATGGGTGATATTTAGGAGTTACAAATTTGTAATGAATTTGTAACACCAAATATGTTACATGTTTGGATATTTCACATATATCCAAATAATGTAACTCTCTATTATATGTTACAATATGTGACCTCTATGTCACATTTATTTAATCTAAAACATTATATTATAAAATAATATAATATTACATTATATTATAAAATAATATAACATCTTCCACTTCTGTCACCAGGAAACATCCCATAATTTCCTGAGTGACACAACCTTTATTTCCAATGTGGGGAAGTACCACCTAGAGTACTTTTTGACTATAGACATGGTTGCCAACAACCTGGCCTTCACTCAAGGAGGTAATATTTTTAATCCCTTGGTCGTTTATTTTTCTTTAATTCTTCCTGCATTTCCCTTAGATTTTTAGCGCCTTTCAGGCCCATGGCTGCGACCGGCTCCCACACCAGACATGGAAGTCCGATTAGCCCTCTTGGCTAGCACAACTGACGTGGAGAAGAGCGTCAAGCATCTGGTCACAGAGGCTAACCTTAGGCTGGTCGGGCTTTTGGCACCTCACCAGGATGTGAGGGAGTCAACAGCAGGAAGTGCCATTGGCGAGGAGATTCCCGAGCAGCACCCAGACGTGTCACAAACTCAAAGGAGGAGGACGACTGGAGTGACAATCAGGGAACCCTCCAGCATCCCGCAAACTGCTGCTCCCCCTGCCCCACTGGGAAAGGGAAAAAAGAAAGCCACCGAACCTTCTGCTCCCATCGACGAGTCTTCAAATGAGAACGATATTGTTTTCTCATTCTTAGATAGTTTGCCAATTCCCTATCACTTATTTGACAGGGACGACAACTTTAAGTATACTCCAAACTTAAATTCAGATTTCTTCCAGGCAATAAATAGTTCAGTAAGTAATGTAGCGACCAGTAGTTGTAGCACGGGTACTTTACTTATAATCTCTTTACTTTTTTTTTTAGTTCCATCTATATATCTTGTCTCACTGCTCGTATTGTTTCCTTTTGTGCAGATATGTCATTTGAAGACGTGTTCGAACATTACAAGGCTGCTGCTGCTTCCTTAGGCAGGAAGAAAGACAGCAAGAGGACTCGGGGGAGAGTAGTAAAACTGCCTCAAAGAAGGCCCGAACTGAGGACCCTTTAGCCACTGGTCCTTTGAAGGAAACACGCCACCTCCATCTCCACTCGAGCAGCCGGCTTCAATGCCTCCAGCCGACCAACATTACACTCCTCCAACACCTGTCGACTAGCACCCCACTCCTCAGGACCCTACCAACCAGACACACCGCACCCAGCCCAAAGGCTCCCTGTCCAGCTCCGTGTTCAGCTCAACCAAGAAGAGAATATACAAGCTCTCCAAACACAAACGCAGTCAAGAGTCCATCGATGACACCATCTCCATGGAGACCGACCAAATACTCAATCGAGGGCTGAATGAGATAGTCAGCGTAAGTTGCTTTCTGTTGTTGACTAATTTTCTTTTGAATTTCTGCCATCGCCTTACTCTTTTCATCTGGTTGTAGGGATTGCTGACCATGACTGCTGGCTGGCGCTGTGCGGGTGCGATGGTGTCCCAGACCAGAAACTTTGACACTAGGCTCGCTGAGGCCATGAAAGCGCTCGAAGGGAAAAATGATGACCTGCTCAAGAAGAATAATGAGCTGACCAAGCAGAACGGTGAGCTGCTCGAGAAAAACGGGGAGCTGACCAAGCTGAATGAGGAACTGCTCGAGAAAAAGCCACGTTAACCGAGGAGCTGTTGGAGAGTCGGGACGCCCTGAAGAAAGCCAAAGAAGGTAAAGAAAAATTCAGGGAAAGCACCAAACTCAACTACCAACAATCCAAACAGTTCGAGCTCGATCTGATTGCGAGCAGGCAGGAGACGGAGGAGCTGGAAAAGCGCGTGAAGGAGCTTGAGGAAACTGAAGGCAAAAACTTGGAGAAGTACAAGGAAGCCACCCATCTTTGCTTCTTCGAGTTTTGGAAGCACAACCGGAAGGCCAACTTCAGATACCTGTCAGAGTGCTTGAGACGGACTCTAATGTCCCAGTGCGCCATTCGCCTGGAGGAGGAAGAGAGGGCTAAAGTTCCTGCTTCCCCAGAGATTTCCCTGGCAACGGGGATAGATGGCGCAAACAATGAAGTTGGCGCTGCTGTCGACCACGACGCTCCTCAAGATTGTAACGCCCTGGGTAACCAAGACTATTACACTGTGTGTTTAAAATAGTGCAAGACTTGCTAATCAAGCCATTTAAACAAAATGTGAATCTAACGTCATCAACGGATTAGGAATAAATATTTTGGTCATAAACAAGTTATTTTATTAAAAATGACAGTTTAGCACATGGAATCTCAAAACAGGGTTTAGATGACATATTTACACAAATTCCAGAAGTTATAAACAACTCAGGCCACTCTAATGGAAAAATACACATTTTAGGTTTCCGTCCCTGTACAATCCCTCGACCGTGGCGGCCGAGCAGTTGACAAAGTACACCTCGCCCCCAAAGCTCTCCAACTCATGATTGAATCTACATACCCTTGCCTTTACCTGCACCACGTAGCACCCGTCTATTCAGTGATAACATAAAGCCCAGCAAGAAAACATAACAACATAGCATTATCAATATCAATAACCAACTATTCCACAAAGCATAACCAAGTATTCAGCAATTCATAACATTCACCTATTCAGTGATAACAATCGACAAATTAACAATTTGTCATTCAGATAATCAACATATCATATTCATCAAGTTAACAACAATAATCACATTCATAATCAACAATTTATCACATCCATCAAATGATACTTAGGGTCGGCGCCCTTAGGTCGCACCCTCTGTTTAACCCACTGTCTTCGGCTCACTTAGGCCGCCCCAATGTTATACCCACTGACTCCAGCCAACTTAACCGAGCTCAGTGATTAATAAGCTGTCCTCAGCTACCAATGGCTGAGCTGCGCCCTGTGCGCAAATGTTGATTCCGATACTCTTAGGCTGGCTATCACATGTCCCATGGCATGGTACCATCTCATGACATGATAAACAAATATAGGGAGCTCTTAGTCACATCATGTTCACATGGTTTATCACAATCACATAACAATGCATACAAACATAGGGAACACTTAGTCCCAACCTAACCACATAATCGGGTGCAGTTTTCTTACCTCTTGTTCGAGCAAGAAACACATTACGAACGACCCTTGAGAACGATCGATCCTTTGATCCCTTAGCGGTCACCTAGTCATAACCAAATATGGAATCCAATTAATGAAAACTTCAATAAATGGGGCTTAACCAAAACCTCACTTCCGAGACCCCGAATTGTACCCAAATGGTGAGTAGATTCGACCCCGAGCTCTAAGGATTGAAACCCCGAGCCAAAAACCCTTTAAAACACCTAAAATGAGCATCTGAGAAAACAGGGTAGCACTATAGCGCTACCCCCCTAGCGCCCCAGCGCTACAACCAGGGACATTTTGCCCTGGCTAGCACTGTAGCGCTACCCTTTGGGTGCTATAGCGCTAGGATCAGGCAGACATGGCCCTGGTTCTTCTTCCTTTGAATCCTCCATTTCCAACTTGATTCAAAAGCTTCCAAACACCATTTAAACCCCCAATTGAACCCAAATACCATATATACTAGTCCTAGGCATCATAACCTACCCAAGCTTTGCCAAAAACCCCATTGAATTATCTACTTTCAAACCCAAAATCTCAACTGAACAAAATAAGAAAACAGAGCAGAAAACCAGAGTTCTAATGGTTAGAATCTTACCTCAAGCTCAGTATGAACTCCTCTTCAATGGTGGAGCAACACCCTAGATCCTCAAAACTTGATTCCCTAGCTTGGTTCCTCAAAAGAAGCTTCAAAATCCAAAGAAAAATGGAAGGGAGATGATGTACGGGAGAAGAAGTGAAGTGCTCTGTTTTGCTTCCTATTTTCTACAGCCTTCCTTGATTCATATACATCCTTAAGGTAAAAAGACCTAAATGCCCTCAAGTTTAATTAAAATCCTTAACAGCCACCAAGGGCAAAATCGTCCTTTCGCACCTATCTCGTTAACCATAATTAACACCCTCCCATTCCTGTTATTCTCAAAATCCTCGAATACCAATAATTAATATCCCATTACCCCTTAACTCCCGGCAACGCTCTAATCACCAAATTACCCCGGAATTCACCCCGAGCCCTGAACTTAATCCCGTTATGACCAAACTGCTAACTTATACCCAAAGATCGTCCCATGACGAACAACTCGAACAAATCCACATTATAATGTGGCCTCAATAATAGCTTACCAATATGTAGACAATTATACAATTAAATTACCAAAATGCCCTCATAACAAAATATATACCCATATGCATGCATTTATCATCATATAATAATATGATCCACATAATCGTGCATATAATCATATAATGGCACAATAAATCAATTATGGCCCTCCCAGCCTCCTAATCGAGGTCCTAAACCTCATTAGGAAATTTGGGTCGTTACAAAGACCCTCCAGCCTCTTAGTCTTTTTCCTTTCTATCTTTTGACTACACAACCTACAGGTCGTGATATAAAGACAATTACTTGTTTAATTATTAATTTTTTATTGCTGCATGGGCAGCTTTTACTTTTAATCGAACAATCACATCCGAGTAGTAACTGCTCGCGGTGTAAAAGGTTTCCTTTAGATATTATAATATTTGCATTTTATTATAACATCTGTTCGCATGACCGAACATAGCATAGTACTTTGGTTTTATTTAACAAAATACAAATTTTTTGAAAAATACTCTAAGTACCCTAGCATGCTTTCACTTATTTTGCTCATGTGTTTACATACCTTTCGATATGCTTTTCTCACTAGATGCCTTATATGCCCCCCAAGTGATTGAGGAGCTTTAGGTCCTTAGTCACTTGCCTTGACCAAAACTTGTTCGAACATTACTGCTCGGAGCAAAGGAATTAAAATGATAATACAGCAAAACAACACACGTAATGAGCAAATACTTGTAATAAATACAATAATTAGCAAGAATGACTGGCTGCGCACAGTCCCTTATGTTTCTCGTATTAAAAGGAAAAAACGTGTCTGTACGAGTGATCAATAAGATCTTACACTTATAAGAGATTAGTCAGATAAAATGACCAACCCTTTTTCATAACTTGTAAAAAGTAAAATTAATACAAGCCAATTCTTTAAGAAGAATTGTTCACTGATAGTACTTGCTCAGGTGTTCTCCATTCCAATAGCGAGGAACAAGATCTCCATTTAAGCAAGCAAGTTTATAGGTGCATGGATGGAGGACTTCTTCAATTTGGTATGGTCCTTCCCAGTTAGGTCCGAGTACTTCAGCAGCCTGGTCGCGGGTGTTTAAGAAAACTCTTCACAGTTCTAGATCTCTGACATTGAATTTCCTTTCACGCACTTTAGAATTGAAATACCGGGCGAATTTTTGCTGGTAAGCACCTACTCGGAGTTGGGCTTGCTCACGCTTCTCATCGATCAAGTCCAGGGATTCCATCAATAGTTGGCTGTTAGAGCCTTGATCGTACGTTATTCTTCGATGTGACGGTGGATTTAACTCAACATGCAACATAGCCTCATATCCATAAGCCAGTGAAAATGGAGTATGGCCTGTTGTTGTTCGGTGGGAAGTTCTGTACGACCAAAGGACTTCAGGCAATTGCTCCGGCCAATGCCCCCTTAGCTTCTTCTAGCCTTTTCTTCAGAGTATCCTTTAGCGTTTTATTGACTACTTCGACTTGTCCATTTGCTTGGGGATGAGCGACTGAAGAAAATCTCTTGATAATCCCATGCCGTTCACAAAAATCCTTGAATAAATCACTATCAAACTGCGTGCCATTATCTGAGACAATTTCCCTTGGCAATCCATAGCGACATATGATGTTTTTGACCACAAAATCCAGCACCTTCTTGGTCGTTATGGTTGCGAGTGGCTCAACTTCGGCCCATTTAGTGAAGTAATCGACGGCAACCACAACATACTTGATGCCGCCCTTTCCTGTGGGCAGAGATCCGATTAAATCTATACCCCAAACTGCAAACGGCCACCGACTTTGCATCTGTTTCAGCTTATTTAGGGATGCTCGTGGGATTTTGGAGAACCTCTGGCACTTGTCGCACCTTCGTACAAATTCCATCGAGTCTTCATTCATTGTTGGCCAGAAATACCCTTGCCTCAGGATCTTTTTTGATAAGCTTTGCCCCCAGCGTGGTCCCCACAAAAGCCTTCTTGTACCTCTTTCATCAATTCCTTGGTTTTCTCTTTCGAAATACATCTGAGGAATGGCATTGAGTATCCCCTTCGGTACAAGATTCCATTGACCAGGATATACCTAGCAGCTTGCCGATGAAGGGTCCTGGCTTTGTTTCTGTCCGTTGGTAACACGCCATGCGTCAGATACTCTCTATGTATGGTGCCATCCATGTATCCGCCACCTGGATCACCAGAGTGGTCTCCTCTGCTCGGATGCTTGGCATAGATAGCTGTTCAACTGGCACTGTGTTCAGAGTATCAGCATCTTTCGCACTTGCTAACTTGGCCAAAGCATCAGCGTTTGAATTTTGACCGCGAGGTACTTGCTTAAGGGTGTACTTGTCAAACTGTGCTAATATATCCTTTGTTTTGTTTAAATTAGCAACCATCTTTAAACCTCGGGCCTGGTATTCTCCCATGACTTGATTTACCACCAGCTGAGAGTCACTGTAGATGTCAAGTACCTTTATATCCATGTCCCTGGCCAATCGTAACCCAGCGAGCAACGCTTCATACTCAGCCTCGTTGTTAGAAGCAGTGAAGTCAAACCTGATTACACAGTGAAATTGATGCTCCTCAGGCGTAATCAGAATCACACCTGCCCTTGCATGATGCTCATTAGAGGAGCCATCTGTAAATAACTTCCATGAGGGAGCTTGGTTTTGAGACTTAGGCTCTTCAGGCTCTTCGGGCTGCTCGTTACCTGGAGGTTCAGTGAACTCTGCAATGAAGTCAGCCAAGGCTTTCCCTTTTATCATTTCTCGCGGCAAGTAAGAGATATCAAATTTCCCAAGTTCGACCGCCCATTTCAATAATCTACCCGCGGCCTCTGGCTTTTGCAGAACTTGCCGTAGAGGCTGATCGGTCAAAATCGTGATTGGGTGAGCTTGAAAGTAAGGCCGCAGCTTCCTAGAGGCAAAAATTAAGCAATAGGCTAACTTTTCAATAGGTGGGTACCGCAGCTCCGCTCCAATTAGCATTTTGCTTACATAATAAACAACCTTCTGTACGCCTTCTTCTTCTCTTACTAAGACAGCACTAGCAGCGTATTCTGTAATCGCCAAGTAGACAAACAAAGTTTCCTCATCGACCGGCTTCGATAGAATGGGTGGTTACGCCTTGTGAGTCTTCAATGCTTGGAAAGCCTGCTCGCACTCCTCCATCCATTCGAATTTCTTGTTTCCTCTAAGTAGATTAAAAAATGGGACGCACTTGTCCGTTGATTTGGAAATAAATCTACTCAGAGCAGCAATACTTCTGGTCAAACTTTGAACATCCTTGATCCTTGATGGAGATTTCATATCGACCAGGGCTTTGATCTTCTCGGGATTGGCTTCGATTCCTCTTGATTTACTATAAATCCCAAGAACTTTCTTGATCCTACCCCGAAAGAGCATTTGAGGGGATTCAGCTTCATCTGATATTTGCTCAGGACGTTGAAGCATTTTCGTAAATCCTCTACATGCCCTTCTGCCTTCTTCGACTTAACCAGCATGTCGTCAACATAGACCTCCATGTTTGTGCGGATCAGCTCCCTAAACATGTGGTTCACTAGTCGCTGGTAAATCGCACCAGCATTTTTCAGACCGAAGGGCATTACTTTGTAACAGTAAAGTCTTGTGTCAGTGCGAAAGCTAGTGTGATCCTCATCAGGAGGATGCATACTAATCTGATTATACCTGGAGTATGCATCCATGAAAGAGAGAATCTCATGCCCTGCAGTGGCATAGACCAGTTGGTCGATTCTGGGGAGTGGGAAACAATCTTTCGGGCAGGCTTTATTGAGGTCTGTGAAATCCACGCATGCTCCCCATTTGCCATTCAGCTTGGAAACTAACACGGGATTAGAGACCCACGATGGATAAAACGCTACCCTGATGAATCCATTCTCCTTGAGCTTCTCGACTTATTCTTTTAAGGCCTTTGATCTATCTTTGTCGAGCAGCCTCTTTTTTTGTTGTACTGGTGGAATTTTTTTGTCTATATTAAGGATATGGCTAATGACTGCAGGGTCTATTCCAACCATGTCTTTATGCGACCAGGCAAAGACCTAATTTTTCTTCAAAAATTCCACCAGCGCTTGTTTTATTGTTGTCCCTAAGTTTTTACCGACTTTTACAACCCTGGTCGGATTTTCTTCATCGAGTTAGACCTCTTCAAGGTCCTCGATGGGTCCTATCTCTTCCTCAAAATCCCCAAAGCGAGGATCTAAGTCTCTATCCTCACTTTGGGCAACACCCTATTTGGTGACATTATCACCTGATTGGGCTTGTACATCAACTGCCATTTGCAACTCTTGTCCGTGAACCTCCCTCGACACACCTTTCTTCACTTTAGTTATCGAGGCGTTGTAGCATTCCCTTGCTTCTTGCTGATTTCCCAGCACGCATCCTACCCCTGTGTCTGTTGGGAATTTCATGGCAAGGTGCCATATTGAAGTGACGGCTCGTAGATCGACCAGAATTGGCCTCCCAATTACAGCATTATATGCCGAAGGACAATCAACTACTATGAAAGTAGTGAGTAATGTCCTGTTAGTAGGTGCAATGCCTACTATAACTGAAAGCCTAATCGACCTAGTTGGGGAGAGCCCTTCGCCGAAAAAACCATAGATGGTTTGGTTGCATGGCTCCAGGTCCTTGATGGACAGCTTCATTCTCTCCGGTGAAGACTTGTATAGGATGTTGACCGAACTTCTTGTGTCAACCAACACCCTCTTCACCATCATGTTGGCAATTTGCACGTCCATGACCAGCGGATCAGAGTGTGGGAATCATACGTGCTGGGCATCGTCTTCAGAGAAGGTTATCAATTCCTCCTCTGTTCGAGCCTTCTTTGGTGCACGATCCTCCACACTCATCATTTCGATGTCCTGGTCGTGGCGTAGGGTTCGAGCATATCATTCCCTTGCCTTCACACTATCCCCTGCAAGGTGTGGGCCGCTGCAGATGGTGAGTAAAGTGCTTGCCACAGGAGCTGGCTGTAAAGGTGGCGAGCGTTGACGTGCAGGCGCTTGCTCGTTGCCACCTTGAGCCTATTGCTAAGACCCTCCTACGGCTCGCACATACCTTCTTAGATGTCCCTGCCTAATCAGGAACTCAATTTCGTCTTTCAACTGGTTGCATTCGTTAGTGTCGTGCCCGTAGTCGTTGTGAAAATGACAGAATTTCGTCATATCTCTCTTAGAGATATCCTTCCTTATAGGTGCAGGTCGTTTATAAGGCACATTTAAGCTGGTCGCCTGGTAGACTTCCACTCGACTTTCGACAAGTACCATGTAGTTGGTGAATCTCGGCTCGTATTGATTGCCTTTGGGGCGTTTATTCTCAGAAGCTGAGGGTTCATTGCTTGCCCATTTTCCACCATTCCTACCATTGCAATTCCCGTTGCCTTTGCCGTTGCCATTGGGTTTCTCTGACCTGTTGGCGGCCTTGGCGGGCTCTTCCTTTGGCCCCTTGTCCTTCATTGGCGATTTCCCCTCATTGGAAATCGCGTCCTCGAGCTTGATATATCGATTAGCCCGATCCAAAAACTCCTGGGTACTTCTTACCCCATTCTTTCTTAGGCTACTCTAGAGGGGTGAATGGTGCCTAACCCTAGCAGTTAGGGCCATCATCTTTCCTTCATCACCCACTGTCTTGGCTCTAGCTGCTGCTCGCATGAAACGCTAGACATACTTCTTTAAGGGCTATCCCTCCTTCTGGCGTATCTCGACTAGGTGGTTGGCCTCCGTGGGTTGTATGCGACCCGCATAGAATTTTCCGTAAAATTCCTTCACGAAAATCTCCCAAGATACTATACTAGCAGGAGGGAACTTAAAGAACCACTCCTGGGCGGTGTCAGATAGTGTCTCGGGGAAGATCCTGCAGTGGGCATTTTCTGACACTTTATGTATATCCATTTGTATCTCGAATTTGTTAACGTGAGATACTGGGTCTCCGTACCCATCAAAGTTTGGCAATGTCGACATCTTGAATTTACTGGGGATTTCAGCCACATCAATCCTTTGCACAAATGGAGTGCCCCTCCTCCGATCGTACTCTATGTGGGACATTCGTTCCCCGACCAGCTGTTGTACTGCCTAGTTCAGGGCATCAATCTGAGCTTGAACCGCTTCTGGGACTGCTGGGGCGACCGATGCCGGGGGAGCGTACTCATCATGCCTCTCACGATGGTCGTTGAGTACGTCCCTTAAATCATCATCCCTGCTTGCTAACTCCTAGCCGATCAAAGACATTCTGCTGCCTGGGTTGCCCCCCAGCGTTATGGCTAGCTGGCCTATTTTCTCTAGGTGGGGGGCTTCTGCCTCCACCTCTTTCCTCATTCCTCCGACCAGCATTCCCTCTGCCAGAGTCAGGTTCATTATAATCGTAGTCGTCTCTAAACTGGGGTCGACTACGACATGACCGACTCTAAACTGGGGCCGTCTGTTGGTAGAAGGATGCTGTCCCCTGCTCGGTGGATTTGGCTCTTTATCCCTTGGGTGTCTAGGGCTGCGGGGCAACTGCCCAGCCCTATTCTGCCTCTGGCGCTGGGGATTGCCTTGACCAGCCTGAGATGGAGGCTGCTGCTCAGGATCCCTAGTTGGGACATCATCCTGAGTCACAGGTGGTTGCTCCGGCCTTTGAGGGCTTGCTGGATGGAGTGGAGGACTAGGATTGGGAGCTCTCTGAGGCGGCATACTCGGTGGCTGATATGGCTGAGAGGCCGGCGTTGCCTGAATTCGAGCCAATTGGATGGCTGCTTCGAGAGTGGCCATGGCATCCCTCTGCCGACGGTCCATGTCCGCCTGCCGCTCACTCAGCTCCTGGCGCTGACATTCAATTTCTCTCTACTATAGCGCCATTGTCTCCGCAACATTCTCTTGATTGGCCCTTAGATTAGCCAACTCATCCTGCAACACCCCCAGTGTTGCCCTCAGCATTTCCGAATCCTGCAACTCCTCCTCTTAAAACTCTAAATGTGGTTCATTCTCAGCCACATTTGGGGGAGGAGGTTGGGATGATGCAGCGCCAGCGGTCTGTCCAGCTCTCTTGGATGTCTTTGCCATTAGATTTTCTTACAGTTTTTTGATCAATCTCTCAATGAAAGCACCAGAATGTTGACCCTCAATTTGGCCAACGACACGGAGTCAAAAATACGATAGGAAATGAGATGACAATTAAGAGTTTAATCTAATGGTAAAGAATAAACACAAACGATTTATAGTGGTTCGGCCCAAATGAATGGTAAGGACCTACGTCCACCTAGTGCTATTATTAATATTGAATCCCAATGTCGTGATCAAAGAACTAGGGTTCTTGAGTTTCACAAACCTTGGGAGAATTACAACAAGACGATAGATCATTGCACTCTATGCTCTCTCTTTCAATATTAAAAAAAAAGCTTCAAAGATCAAAAGTCCCCTCTTTGAGCTATTTCATGCATATTTATAGGCTCAAGGGGGGTTACATGGGCCAATGGGCCTTAACTATCCTTAATATCCGTGTATCAAGGCAATAAAGATGAAATAATCAACGTAATTATTACAAGATTACAATCATAGTAGGAAATAAACCGAATCATATGACCAACCTGGTCGTATCTAATAGTCAGGCTTGATGAAGCAATGTATAGCTGGTCGATAATCGAACAACATACCTTATTTCGACTCTGCCACGTGTCATCCACATGTGAGAAATCCTTGCCACGTCATAAACAGCCGTTTTTGGGTAAACAGGTAGTAAATAGGGTTTCTCTTTGGCACGCGCTGTGATGTGAGGAGTTCCGACGTCAGACCGTGTATGGCGTGGGGTATCCTATATGCGAATAAACGATTAGCTTATATGCCAAATTTTAAAGAACGATGTTATGTTTTATTTTGATTTCAAAACTTATCAGTGGGTCTTGAACTATATTTATTTTTAAATGTTGCATGAGAACTTTTATTTTTATTTTCAACTATTGGGCCTAACTTGCATGTTTTAGCAAGGCCCACTGGATTTTCATAAGTTAAGTGGTTTTCATTAAATAAGTTTATGAGGTTGATGACCTATTACGAAGCAGTAATCTAGGGCGTTTTACACTCTTTGCTGGGAAATCTGAGCTCGAGGAGGTGATGGATGGCGAATAGGTGAAGGTTGGTAGCGTATAGCGGAGGCAACATGCCAACTGTTTGGAAACACAGTCTGAGGGCTATGTAATGACCTAATTTCTCATGAATTATTGAAAACACAACGTTGGATCATAAACATAAAAAATTCTCTTTTATTGAATGAAAATTAAAATAAGTAAATGGATCCATAGTTTTACAAAAATAAAATAATTGTCTTTAAAATACTAAAATGAGCAACATTAAATAAAATAATAAAAGAAACATGCTTTAATAGCCCGCTTGATCTTCCTTGACTATATGGTCCCCATGAGTACATCATGAAGCTCCTAGGTCTCACTCGCCACCGACCTTTCTATCTTTAATTGCCTGAATCAACAACATCATAGGGGTGAGCTTCTAAGTCCAGTAAGGAAAATACAAACAAGAGTCAGTCATATAATCATATAATCAAGCATATCATAAATTTCACAAGATTCATAACAGAACTTATTTATACTAATAATATAATATCATAAAACCCTAGGTCATAACATAGCCTAAGTCATAATCTAAATCATAGTTCATAGTAATAAGTCATAATTATAACCGTAGGTCATAGGTCATAATAACAAGACATATATAATAAAAAGATAAGTGCTTATACAGGGGTGGAAATTAAGCCTCGGACATAAGTTCGTCATACAAGTTTGGCAACTGAGCCTACCAGACATCAACTTAGTTCCGTCATACAAGTTTGGTAACTGAGCCTACCAGACATCATCTTAGGTTCGTCATACAAGTTTGGCAACTGAGCCTACCACACATAAGCCTATCATATCATTGGAAACCTTAGGTCCAACCACACTTACCCCTTTATTGTACCTGAAATGTTAGGTCATACAAAACATAAACTAGGTCATAAACTAAACTACCTAATTTTCCTTACCTTGAGTGTGGAGAGAAAAAGAAATAGAAGAGATTACTTGCTATAAAAAATGTCCAATCAATCTTAAATACAACATAAGATATTTATATAAGAGCCTTATAATAAAACTATACTTTCAAGAATTTTCTAAACCTCATAAAGTCATACCTTCATCCTAGAACCAAAATGATGAAATTCCCAAGTCTTCTCTCTAATGTTTATCTCCAACAACAACACCAAGAGTTTGGATACTTGGGTAGATTTTGGCTATGTATTGGCTTGATGGGGTTCAATATTTTTGCTATATTAGGGTTTAGAAAGGCAATAGTGTTTAAGGAAAAATAAAGAAAATAAAAGAAAAAGATCTCGAGCACTATAAGGACTAGTGTTTCGGCTATGACTATGTAGACTGTTTATGGAAAAATGAAGAGAGCTTTTGGGACTATGGATTTCAAAATTATGAGAGGTTTTTTTTTTTAGAGCTTTTGAGTGTGAGAAAAATAGTGAAGGGTAAGTCTCTATTTATAGATTTCAAACCCCAACTCCCTTCCTTGATTTTCTCCACACTATTCAACTTAAATTTTAAAAATCAAACCTTCCCTCCACTGTATGGTTTTGGCCAGCCTAGTCTTGCTCCCTTCTTATTGCTACATCATCTCCAAGTATGCCACATAGTCTCTATTTGGTTCAAACTTTAGTCAAACTCCAAACTACTATCCTTTATCTCGTAACTCTAGACCCTCCTGTAGTAAAATTAATGTAACAGGAGCTGTAGGAGTCCGATATAGGAAAATTTTATACTGTTGGAAAGATAATTAAATTATCTACAACTTTGTCGAGTATTATTTTTCCAAAATCATAATATAACTGGGTCAAAACTAGGTCCAAAGTTACAGCACCCTAAAGTTACAAAAACTTCATTTACTTATCTAACTCTTAGTTCAACCATCACACTACAATCACTACTTAGTTATTTGACTACTTAAATTAAATCTTTCAAATCCCCATTTATCTAACTTTCCTTGACACATAGTCACTTAATTCAAATAGATCTAATCTTGCCTATCTACAAAATTTAAAAAGAGTCAAATCCTTCCTTTTTTTTGTGCCAAACCTAAGACTAAGCTATTTTGTTTTCATTTTAATTCTAATACTTAAACTTAGTTTAATGCCATATGTTCACTTCTTAATCCATCAAATAACATGTGCATTTAATACTTAATAAAATTATACACTAATTTAATCATATGTTAAAATAATTATAATTACCCAAACTATAATTATTTCTAAGTCATAAAATCATAACTTAAATAATTTAAACTTAAAGCAATATTTATTCCATAACTCAAGTTATAACTAAATCTAATCTAAGATCATATTTAAGGAGCTTATAAGAAAATAATAACCTTGGTTATTACAATCTTCCCCCTTAAAGAAATTTCGTCCTCAAAATTTTACTTACCAAATACCTCGGGATACCGCTCCCTTATATCTTCTTCCAATTCCCACATGGCTTCTCTTTCAGTGCTATTGCTCCAGAAGATTTTAACTAAAGGGATACATTTGGACCTTAACTCCCTAGTTCCCCATTTTAGAATGCGTACTGGACGTTCTTCATAACTGAAACCTTGCTTCAACTCTAGAACCTTGTAATCGAGCACATGAGATTGATATGATACATATTTTCTCAACATCGATACATGAAAAATGTTATGCGTTTCAGCTAGTGATGATGGTAAGGCCAACCGATATGCCACTTGCCCTACTTTGTCCAATATCTCAAAAGGACCTATAAACCTCAGGCTTAACTTTCCTTTCTTTCTGAAATGCATAATTCCCTTCATTGGATATAATCTAAGAAAATCTTGATCGCCTATTGCAAACTCAACGTCTCATCTTTTAGCATTGGCATAATGTTTCTGGCGACTTTGAGTAGCGACCATTCAGTGTCTTATTTTTTCTACCGCTTATGTTGATTCTCTTTCAGCTTTCGGTCCTAAATATTTTTTTTCATCGACATCGTCCCAATGAAGTGGTGATCGACAATTCCGTCCATATAACATCTCATAAGGTGTCATGCCTATTGTAGCCTGATAATTGTAGTTGTAAGAGAACTCTATTAAGGGTAGATACTTGCTCCACGATCCTGATAAGTCTAATGCACATGCCTTTAACATACCTTCTAACATTTGAATGGTATGTTTTGACTGACCATCAGTTTAAGGGTGAAATGTCGTACTTAGTTTTAACTTAGTGCCCATGGCATGTGTTGACCCTCGAAATGGTCAATGACACGGAGTCAGATAAAACGATAGAAAATAAGATGAAAATGAGATGAAATCAAGACAACACAAACAATTTATAGTGGTTCGGCCCCAATCAAATGGTAATGACCTACGTCCACTTAGTGTTCTTATTGATGTAGAATTCTAAGAATAGTGATCAATAAACTAGGGTTCACGAGTTTCACTAGCTCTCAGATGAATACAACTGTGGTGGATAACAACACTCTTTTTCTCTCTAGGAATTCTGAAGCTCCAAAGTTCAAAAAGAAAAAAGTCAAAAAGTCCCCTCTCTTGAGCCATTTCATTCTTATTTATAGGCTCAAGGAGTTCAACATGGGCCAATGGGCCTTAATTATATTTAATGCAGATGTATCTTAATAATAATGGAAATTACAATCAATACGTAATTACAAGATCACATATCTGAAGGAAATAAATGAATATATGCGACCAGGCTGGTCGCCATAACTATGATGTGTGATGAGCTAATTCTCTTCTAGTCGATGGTCGAACAAATTATACTCACTTAAAACTTTCATGTGCATCCCACATGTAGACCAATTCTGCCACGTCATCAGGTAGTATGTTTTTGGGTAAACAATTGCCCCCAAGTTTGTTTTACTGCGGCTTGCATAAAGTAAACTTAACCGACTGACCCTCCGTGTGACCTATCAGCTCTGTCAGTGCCTTTTCGAAAAAGGTAACTAATCATGTCGTTGCAGTTTCCCAAAAAACATTTTGACGGCTAACACATTTCCCCATGTTTTGAAAACTCATCCCCATCATTACCTTTTTATCCATGCCTCGATCAATATAAATAATCCCTCATTTTCACTTTTTACTTTTTACTCTTCCTCTTTTCCTCAAGAACACTGAAGAACGAAGCACAAAGAACCCAGAAAACTTAGACAAGTTTGGTGATCCGTGGAGTATCTGACCAGCTGACGTATCAACGCCTGTGAATTTGCTTCAAATTTTTTTATCCAAGTTTCCTGAGCTTTGTAGTTTCTGATATTCCATGCAATAATTATCTCTTGAGTTTTCTGGTATTTTGGTATCTGAGTCTCTGAATGTTCTTAAAAAAAAATTGATTTGGGGTAATCGAGCTCGTAGGTAGAAGCATGATAGGATAGGGAAAAAACACTAAATGAGGCTTAGGAATTGACTTGGGAGGTAGGATTACTGATTTAGGGTGCAAAATCGAAGTAAAAATTTGATTTTTAGGCACTTGGAAAAATCTGCATTTCTCTCGCCCTTTCTTAGAGCCAAAAAGTTTTCCTTGAAAAAACTTTTCACTTCTGCTTTTTAATCCTTTTTTCCAAATAGTTTGCAAAATTTATGTGTTTTCGTAAGAATGCTGCTGGTCGTATAAAAGCTTAACTTTTATACACAAGCAACGTTATCCCAACATTTCCACTTCTTCTGTTTGTTGGCCATAGATTCTCATCTCCCCCTTCTCCGTTCATAGATTTTCATGCACAACCCATGGGGAGGTGAGAGGCCGATTGATGACGACTTGCTCGCACTATTGTTCGAAGATCAAGAACAGCCGTCGTTGCCATTCTCAGAAGTTCCTTTTTCTCAACACAACCCCACAAACAGACCTCTGACCAGCCCAACAAATATGGGTAGCGTAAAGTCCATTGTTCAAAGAAAAAAGAAAACAGCCAGGCCTTCTGCTAATCAGCCTGCCCCTCGCACTGAGGCTCCTCCTACCAACCCTCAACTTGTAAACACTTCACCACCAGAATTTCAACCTAAAGCCCGACCTCGCGATGGCCTTAGGCCAGAGGTCGAATGGTATGTAGTGCCTCCTAGCATTATTTCAGCTTGGATGGTAAACAACTATCTCAGGAAGTATGGCCTTTCTGGGATAACCCTCATCAAACCCTCACCCGACCAGTGGGCAAATGTGCCTGGGGGCGCCTTCAGTGCCTGGTCAAGGTATCACATCGAGGCAGGGGCAACCTTGCCTCTGCATCCATTCTTCCAGGGGTGGCCAATTATTTCGAGGCCGCCCTTTTTCAAATCACCCTAAACGAATATAGAGTACTTTCTGCACTCTATATCCTCTATAACCACAAGAAGTGGCCCGTTCCTACGCCACATGAGATCAACTACCTGTTTGATCTTAAGTCTAACCCCAACCAAAACAACACGAGGTTCTTCCATTTCTACCACCAAGAGTCTGCTCGCACCTTCCTGAGCGACATCACCCACAAGTCCAATGTAGGGAAGTACTTCCAGGAGTATTTCCTTATAACATACCTGGTCGCTAATAACCTGGCCTTCACTCAAGGAGGTAAATCTTTTATTCATTGGTCACTTGATTTCTTTCAACTTTTCTATACATTCTTTAGAACTTCGGTGTTGTTCAGGTCCATGGTATCGACCAGAGTCTACTCCAGAAATGAAGATAAGGGTAGCAACCCTGGCCAACATGACAAACATTGAGAAGAGTGTCAAAGAGCTAGTCACGGGGAACAACTTAAGGCTGGTCGGCCTTCTTCCACCTCACCAGGATGTGAGGGAGTCAACAGTAGGGAGTGTTATTGGGGGATAGACTCCCAAGCAGCACCAGGATGTGTCCCAGCCCCCAAGGAGGCGGGATACAAGAGTGACCATCAGGGAACCTGCCAGCACTCCGCGAGCAGCTGCTGTCCCTGCTCAACATGGGAAGGGCAAGTAGAAACTTCCTGAACACCCCGAGCCCATACTTGAGTCCTCGGATGAGAACGATACTGACTTCTCACTCTTAGACAGTTTGCCCATTCCCTGTCATTTATTTGAAGGGGACGACAACTTTAAATACGCGACTAGTTTAAATTCAAACTTCTTCAAGGTAGAGAGTGAGTGTAGCAGTAGTATAAATAATGTCTCAACCAGCAATAAGGGCTCATGTATATTACTTATAATTTTCCTTACTCTTATTTCCTTGCTTTAGTAAGTGCCTCAATTTATATTGCCTGATTAATTGTTTCTATCCTGCAGTCATGTCTGTCGAAGACCCATTTGATATGTACAACCAGACCAAAACTACTGCTCCTACGAGCAGGAAGAAGGACAGCAGGTGGCATCCTGAGAAAGCAGTAGCAATCCCTCAAGTAAAATGATTTGGACCAAGGATCCTCTTGTACCTGTTCCTTCCAAGTAAACGACACCTCCTCCAGCTCTCGTCGACCAGAATTCTCCACCAGCACCTGTCGACTAGACTCCTCCCCCAGCTCCCGCCGACCAGACTCTTCCTAATCAGACAAGAGATACTCAAGGAGAGGCCCTCATGAACATAGCTTTCAACTTGGCCAATGATAAGCTGAAGAAGCTATCAAGGCACTGTCACAGCCAAGAAGCCATCAGCAACACTGGCTCCCTGAAAGTCGACCAGATCCTTAGTTGCGCATCGAGTGAAGTACTCAGCGTAAGTTGACATTTTTGTTGTGCTTTATATGTTTACCTTCTCCTTTTATTTCCACTAACAACTTTATCTTTTATCTGATTGCAAGGAGCTCTAACCATGAGTACTGGTTGGCGTCGCTCGAAGGCGATGGCTGCTGAATATGCGAAAGAGTTTGAGGAGAAACTTGGTGAGCAGCTCAAAGCAGCTGAGCCAAACACGCCGAGTAGCTCAAGGCAGCTGAGGAGAAAAATGTCAAACAGCTAAGAGCTGCTGAGGAGAAGATTGCCAAGCTGGGCGAGGAGCTGAAACAACATAAGGAGACCTTGGTCAAAGTCATGGAGTCTAAAGAGAGGTACAAGGAGTCATCATTGTTGAACTACAAAGAGGCCTCCAAACTCCAAGACGAGTTTGTTATCAGCAGGAAAGAAACTGCTGAGCTAGAGGAGCGAGTTAAATCGCTCAAAGAAACCAACGTCAGTGACTTGGAGAGGTTTAGGGGAGCAATATTTAACTGCTTTTATATGTTTTGGAAACACAATCGCGAGGCAAACTTTGACTATTTACCAGAGCATATGAAACAGTTTGAATTGACCAGGTACGTTGCTCACCTCGAAGAGAAGGAGAAAGCTCAGGCATCCCCCGAAATCTCTTTGGCGACAAGTATTGACGGTGTTGATGAGGAAGTTGGGGCCTCCATCGACCAGCAGATCCAACAAGATCCTCTGGTTGCTCCATAATTTTAACTTTTTTTTTTATTTTGTAACTTAGGACACACGAACCAGGGTTCTTGATGTCATGACAATTTTTTGCTGCGTGGGCAACTTTTCCTTTTAATTAACAATTACATCCGAGCAGAAACTGCTCACGGTGTAAAGATTTTACTTTTGATATTATAATATTTTCACTTTATTATAACATCTGTTCGCATGACCAAACTTAGCATAGTACTTTGTTTTGATTTAACAAAATTTTGAAAAATACTCCAAGTACCGTAGTAGGCTTTCCCTTATTTTGCTCGTGTGTTTACATATACTTGCTGATATGCTTTGGTTGCTTAGTACCTTATATTCCCCCCAAGTGATTGAGGAGCTTAAGGTCCTCGGTCACTTTCCTTGATCAAGACCTGTTCGAACATTACTACTCGTGATAAATACTTATAAAATTATAGCAAAACAACACACGTAATGAGCAAATACTTGTAATAAATACAATAATTGGAAAGAATAACTGGTTGCGCATAGTTTCTTTTATTTCTCGTAATAAATGGACAATCGTGTCTGTACGAGTGATCAAAGATTTGATCTTACACTTATAAGCGATTAGTCATATGACTAACTAACCCTTGTCATAAACTTGTATAAAGTAGAATTAATACAAGCCAATTATTTAAAAAGAACTATTTATTGATAATACTTGTGCAAGTGTTCTCCATTCCAATAGCAAGGAACGAGATCTCCATTTAAGCGAGCAAGTTTATAGGTGCCTAGTTGAAGGACTTCTTCGATTTGGTACGGACCTTCCCAGTTAGGTCCAAGCACTCCAGCAGCTTGACCGCGGGTGTTAAGAAAAACTCTTCTAAGTACCAAATCTCCCACATTAATTCTTCTTTCGTGTACTTTAGAGTTGAAATACCGAGCGACCTTTTGCTGATAAGTTGCTACTCGAAGTTGAGCTTGCTCGCGCCTTACATCGACCAAATCCAGAGATTCCATCAATAACTGACTATTAACACTTTGATCGTATGCCAACCTTCAATACGATGGTGGATTCAATTCAACAGGCAACATGGCTTCATATTCATAAGCCAAAGAAAATGGAGTATGGCCTGTTACTGTTCGATGGGATGTTCTATACGACCAAAGTACTTCAGGTAACTGTTCTGGCCATGCCCTCTTTGCTTCTTCAAGCCTTTTCTTGAAGGTATCCTTCAATGTCTTGTTAACAGGTTCAACCTATCTATTTGCTTGTGGATGAGCTACTGAAGAAAAGCTCTTAATAATCCCGTGCCTTTCGCAAAAATTTGTGAACAGATCACTGTCAAACTATGTGCCATTATCTGAGACAATCTTTCTTGGTAACCCATAACGACACACGATATTTTTGACCACAAAGTCTAGGACCTTCTTGGTCGTTATTGTTGCAAGCGGCTTAGCTTCGGCCCACTTCGTGAAGTAGTCAATAGAAACTACAATATACTTGATGTTTCCTTTTCTTGTGGGCAAAGACCCGATCAAATCTATCCCCCATACTGCGAATGGCCACGGGCTTTGCATCTATTTTAGCTCATTAGGGGCTGCTCGCGGTATCTTAAAGAATCTTTGGCACTTGTCGCACTTTCGAACAAAATCCACATAGTCTTCATTCATCGCTGGCCAGAAGTATCCTTGCCTTAGGATCTTTTTCGATAAACTCTGCCCCCCAGAATGATCTCTGCAAAAACCTTCATGGACTTCTCGCATTAATTTGTTGGCCTTTTCCCTTGAAACACACCTTAGAAGTGGCATTGAGTACCCTCTCCTGTACAAAATTCCATCGACCAGAATGAATTGAGCTGACTGTCTCTGGAGGGCTCGTTCTTTGTTTCTGTCCATTGGTAGTACTCCATGCTCTAAGTATTCAATGGAAGGTGTCATCCATGTACCTGTTGCTTGAATTACCAGGGAGAACTCTTCTACTTGGATGATCCATGCAGACAAACGTTCAACCGACACTATATTTAAGGTGTCAACATCATTCGCACTTGCTAACTTGGTCAAAGCATCATCGTTTGAGTTCTGGTCGCGAGGTACTTGCTGGAGAGTATATTTTTCGAACTGTGCTTGTTCAAACAAGCAACCATCTTCAGACCCCGGGCTTGATATTCTCTAGTAATTTGATTAACAACTAATTGGGAGTCACTATAGATTTCGAGTGACTTTATGTTTATATCCTTGGCTAATCTTAATCCTGCGAGCAATGCTTTGTATTCGACTTCGTTATTGAATGTTGTGAAGTCAAATCTGATTGTGCAGTGGAATCGATGTCCTTCAGGCGTGACTAAAATCACACCTGCTCCAGCATTGTGCTCATTGGAAGAGTCATCTACGAACAACTTCCATGAAGGAATTTGGCTTTGGAGTTCAGGCTCTTCTATCGGCTCGGTATCCTAGAGCGTAGTGAGTTCTGCGACAAATTCTGCTAAAGCCTGTCCCTTCACAGTTGCTCGTGGCGAGTAAGAAATATCGAACTGTCCAAGTTCAACTACCCATTTCAACAATCGATTGGTGGCTTCTGATTTCTACAGGACTTGCCGTAGTGGCTGGTCGGTGAGTACTATGATGGGATGAGCTTGGAAGTATGGTCGCATATTTTTGGAGGCTAAGATCAAGCAATAGGCTAATTTCTCAATGGGCGGATATCGTAGTTATGCTCCTATTAGCCTCTTGCTTATATAATACACAGATTTTGGCAAATGTTCCTCCTCTCTGATCAGGACAGCACTAGCAGCATACTCGGTGATTGCCAAATAGATAACAAAGTTTTTTTCTCGACTGGCTTGGACAAAATCGGTGGTTGCAACATATGAGATTTTAGAACCTAGAAAGCCTGCTCGCACTCTTCCATCCACTCGAATTTCATATTGCCCCTAAGTAGATTAAAGAATGGAATGCATTTGTCCATTGATTTGGAGATAAATCTACTTACAATGACAATCCTCCCAATTAAACTTTGAACATCTTTTATTTTTGTTGGCGACTTCATCTTGATCAGTGCCTTGATCTTTTCGGGATTAGCTTCGATACCTCGTGAGTTTACTATAAATCTAAAAAGTTTCCCTGATCCAACTCCGAAGGAACACTTAAGGGGATTCAACTTCATCTGATATTTATTTAAGACATTGAAGCACCCTTATAGGTCCCCGATGTGTTCTTCTACCTTTTTTGACTTAACCAGCATGTCATCAACATATACCTCCATGTTTACACCGACCAGATCTTTGAACATGTGATTGACTAATCGCTGGTAAGTCGTACCAACATTTTTCAAACCGAAAGGCATTACTTTCTAACAGTAAAGCCTTGTATCAGTCCGAAAGCTAGTGTGATCCTCATTAGGTGGGTGCATACTGATCTGATTGTATCCAGAGTATGCTCCATGAATGATAGGATCTCATGCCCTGAGGTGGCATTGACCAGTTGGTCGATCCATGAGAGTGGGAAACAATCCTTCGAGCAGGCTGTATTGAGGTCTGTAAAATCCACGCATGTTCTCCACTTTCCATTCGGCTTGGGAACCAGCATGGGATTAGAGACCCACGATGGATAAAATGCTACCCTGATGAATTCGTTCTCCTTTAGCTTCTCGATTTCTTCTTTTAACGCTTTTGATCTATCTTTGTCGAGTAGCCTCCTTTTCTGCTGTACTGGTGGAAAACTTTTATCTATGTTCAAAACATGGCTGATAACTGCTGGGTCAGTCCCAACCATATCTTTATGTGACCAGGCAAACACCTCCTGGTTCTTCTTAAAAAATTCCACCAGTTTTTGTTTTGTTGTTATCTCTAAGTTTTTACCAACTTTCACAACCTTGGTTTAATGTTCCTCATCAAGTTGGACCTCCTCGAGGTCCTCAACCAGTCCTACTTCTTCCTCAAAATCCCCAAAGTGAGGATCTAAATCCCTATCCTCACTTTGGGCAACACCGTATTTGGTGACATGCTCACCTGATTGGGCTTGTATTTCATTGGCCAATAGCAACCCTTTCTTGACTCCTTCTCTTGATCCACCCCTTTTCGCCTTAGTAATTGAGGAATTATAGCATTCCCACGCTTCTCGCTGGTTTCCCAACACGCATCCTACCCCTGCATCGGTTGGAAACTTCATGGCTAGGTGCCAGACCGAGGTTACGACTCGCAGATCGACTAGAATAGGCCTTCCAATCACAACATTATATGCAGAAGGACAATCAACTACAATAAAAGTAGTGAGTAATGCCCTGTTCACAGGTGCAGTTCCTGCTGTGACTGGAAGCCTGATCGATCCCGTTGGTGCGAGCCCTTCGCTAGAAAAAACATAAATGGTTTGGTTGCATGGCTCCAAATCCTTCATTTACAACTTCATCCTTTCCAGCGAAGACTTGTAAAAAATGTCCACTGACACCCGCTTAACCATCATATTGGCGATCTAGACATCCACGACCAGAGGGTCCGAATGGGGAAACCGGACATGCTGAGCGTCAAGCTCAGAGAAAGTTATCAGTTCTTCATCTGTTCGAGCTTTCTTGGGAGTTCGCTCCTCTACATTCAACATTTCAATATCCTGGTCATGGCATAAGGTTCGGGCGTATCGCTCCCTTGCCTTCGCACTATAACCTGCTAGGTGTGGGTCGCCATAGATGGTGAGCAATGTACCCACCACTGGAGCTGGCTGTAAAGGGAGCGAGTGTTGGCGTATAGGTGCCTGCTCATTGCCTCCTTGAGCCTTTCACTGAGAACCTCCAGTGGCTCATACATATCTTCTCAAGTGTCCTTGTCTGATAAGGAACTCAATTTCATCTTTAATCTGGTTGCACTCATTGGTGTCATGACCATAGTTGTTGTGAAAATGACAAAAATTGGTTGTATCTCTCTTGGAGATATCTTTCCTTATCGACGCTGGTCGCTTGTAAGGGACAGTGGCGTTGGTCGCCTGGTACCCTTCTGCTCTGCTTTCGACTAGAGTCGTGTAGTTGGTGAACCTTGGCTTGTATCTATTACTTTTAGGGCGTTTATTCTCAGGCGTTGACGGCTCGTGGTTCACCCTTTTTCATCGTTTTTCTTGTTGTTTTTACCGTATCCATTGGGTTTATCCGACCCATTGCCAGCTTGGGCGGGATCTTCTTTCGGCCCCTTGTCGTCTGCAGGCGCCTTCCCTTTGTTAGCAATCGCCTCTTCAAGCTTGATGTACCGGTCTGCTCGGTCTAGAAATTCTTGGGTACTCTTCACCCCATTCTTCCTTAAACTGTTCCAGAGAGGTGAGTGGCGTCATAGTCCACCAATAAGTGCCATCATTTTCCCCTCATCACCAACTGTCTTAGCTCCATCTGCGGCTCGCATAAAATGCTGGACATATTCCTTGAAAGATTCGCCTTCCTTCTGGCATATCTCAACCAGTTAGTTGGCTTCGGTCACATGTACTCGACCAGCGTAAAACTGCCAGTAGAATTCTTTCACGAACATTTCCCATGACACTATCCTAGCAGGAGGGAATTTGAAAAACCACTCCAAGCAGTATCGGATAAGATGGCCAGAAATATTCTGCAGCGAGCATCATCTGACACCTTCTGGATGTCCATTTGTATCTCGAATTTATCAACATGAGATACTGGGTCTCCAAATCCGTCGAAGTTTGGCAAGAACGACATCTTAAATTTGCTTGGGGTTTTGGAAACTGCTATTCTTTGTATGAACGGGGTGCCTCTTCTCCGATCATGTTCAATGTGGGATGTTCGGCTCCCCACTAACTGCTGGATGACCTGATTCAGCACATCGATCTGGGCTTATACTGTAATGACCCAACTACTCTAGACTTTTGGACCATTAATGAAACTATGCATACAAATCCTTAATAAAGCTTACATTACGAAAATACCATAATTTTATTAGGTAACTTGTAAAAATAAGAGTTTCTTACAAAAATATCAAGAAGGATATGGGATCCCATTGTCTTAAAAACAAAACATAATTTAAAATAAAAGAGTTACATAGAAAGTGCGGAAAAATTACACATAAACCCATAAATAAAAGACTACATCCTCGAAATCGAACTCTCGACTCCTTGAATCCATTCACCATCGATACACAATCTCCAAGCATCCACGAACCTTACCGCCACTAATAGCTATTTTCCTGCACATTTAAACAAAAAGGAATGAGCCTAATGCCCAGCAAGGAAAATCTAACACATACTTCATATACATAAATTTCATAATAAACATAAAGACATAACATAACACTTATTACATACACATACTATAATGGCCATTATTACTTGGGGTCCCATAGACTAAACAAGTCATATGCCCATGAGATTAGTGGGGTCCTACTAGCTAAGTAGGTCATATGCCCATAATCTATTTGGGGTCTTGTTAGTCATATGGGTCATATGCCCAAGCCTACAAACATACATATCATAACACTTATCATTACATAAGAAACATAAGATAACATATAGAACATATAACATATGCATTTCTATCCTATTTTCCTTACCAAAGTTACCGGGATAAGAGGACAGCGTTGAGACTTTTGGAACACTCCTAAAACCATATATGACAGGATGAGTAGATTGAAGAAAAAGTAATGAAAAGAATGGAAGGAATGGAATGACTAAACCTTTGAGAAACATACTTACCAAAAACTTATGTGCAAGTTCTTAGATTTCCTAACCAAAAATAAGAATAAGGTTAGAAGCTGAGTAGAAGGTTATGAGAACTTAAAAAAGAACAAATACAGAAATGAACTAGAGTTTTGGGTTACCTTGAAGACTTGTAAGACCAATCTACACCTCAAACCGAAATACTATGAAACCTTACTTCCCAAAGTGTTTGATAAGCTTATGATGATCAAGCTTATGATTTCCCCACCCAAGTGTTTAACTCTCACACTCTCCTAGCACTGGCAGCCTCTGAACTTAGAGTAAAAGGTGAATAATGGCTGGGTACTAGGTCCTATTTATAGAGTTTAGGAATGAAAGGATCTTAATTTTACTTGAATAAAAATAATAGCTTTTTAGGTGAAAATAATTTGAATAATCGTTCAGCAGAGGCTGAAGACTCGTTCAAAAAGGTGCTGGACTTATCAAGAGGTTGAATGGCTGAATGGAAAACAAATTCAAAATGTTTCAAAATATGTTGAAGGAGGCGATATATCGCCCCCTGTAGGCGATATATCGCCTGGGCCAGTATGCCCGAGGCTGTCGTGCATCGTCTCGTGTTTTCTGTATCTACGTGCTACGATATATCGCCCCCTATAGCGGCAATATATCGGCACATGCTGATTAATTAAACACGAAATTACACATTTTTAGCTAAGTTTGAATGGAGTAAATAGCCTTGACTAAGCCCTCAACGTATTCAAAGCTGCTGACTGACCTTATAGCATTCAAACTTTTACCCTTATTAAATTTAATCCTCAAAATACTTAATCCTTAATCATCCATACATAACATGTGCTTAAAATCCTATTGGTCCTTATCTAAACCTTATAGTATAATAAATATTATCCTTAATATCAGTCATATAATCAAACCTTAGGTTAACATTAATATTCTTAAACTATAGGTTAAACTTAGAAAATCTACAAGTACTACTATGAGTGTCCAAATAATTCCCGGTCTGAACCAAAAATCCACAGTTACAAAGATAATGCTATAAATACTATAATACTACTATCTAACTAGCTAAGTAAAGTTCTTGGACTCTACATATACATCGTCTAGTACCATTGGGGTGACCGGTGCTGGAGGAGTGTACTCGTCGTACCTTTCTCACCTATCGTTGAGCACGTCCCTCAGGTCATCATCCCTACGCCTTTGCTCGCTAGCGCCCAGTCGATCAAAGACGTTAGGTTGCCTAGGCTGCCCCCCTGCATTCTGGCTCATCGACCTATTTTCTCTTGGTGGGGGATTTCATTCTCCACCCCTCTCTCCTTGCCTTCGACCAGCATTTCCTCTGCCAGAATCGGCTTCATTGTAGTCATGGCCATCCCTAAAATACGACCAGCTATGGCGCGACCGACTGATCGCACTATTTCCTCCTCTTGCTGGCACGTCCCGAGCATCAGAGGGAGGCCTGCGTTGGTCGGTGGGTCCCCAGATATTATTATGTCATGGGGGGCCCCTGACCGCAGAGTCTGACTCGACTTGTCTTCTGCTAGCAGAAGGACGCTTTCCCCTGTTCGGTGGATTAGGCTCCTCAGCAGTTTGGCATCTAGGGCTTCAGGGAGGCTGCCCAACCTTATTCTTCCTTTGATGCTGGGGATTATCTCGACCAGCATGAGAAGGTGGCTGCTGCTTAGGATCTTGAAATGGAATATCCCGTTGAGCAACAGGAGGTTGTTTCAGCCTCTGAGGGCTTGCCAGTTGAGGTGGAATGTGGTGATGTTGTGGATGATTTGTATGTGGACCTTGTTGCTGTGGTGCACTTGGTGGATGATCTGGTTGAGAGGTTGGCACAGGTTGTCCCCGAGCCAACTAAATGACTGCCTCCAGGTCGATAGTGGCATCTCTCTGTCGGCGGTCCATGTCGGCTTGCCGCTCATTCAACTCCTGACATTGTTGGTCAATTTCTCTCTGCTGCAGCGCCATTGTTTCAGCTACATTCTCTTGATTAGCCCTCAGATTTGCTAACTCCTCCTGCAACACCATAAGTGTTGTCTTCAAGGTCTCAGAATCCATTTCCTCCTCTTCAAACTCCACTTGTGGGTCACTCTCAGCCATGTTTGGCGGAAGAGGCCGGGTTGGTGCAGCACCAGAAATTTGTCCCGTCTTTCTGGATGTTTTTACCATTTGATCTTGTTGGAAGTTTTGAGTTCAAGCTCTCAATGAAAGCATCAAAATGTTGACCCTCTAAATGGTCAACGACATAGAGTCAGATAAACCGATAGAAAATAAGATGAAAATGAGATGAAATCAAGACAAAAAGATAAACGACACAAACAATTTATAATGGTTCAGCCCTAATCAAATGGCAATGACCTGCGTCCACTTAGTGTTCTTATTGATGTGGAATTCCAAGAACAGTGATCAATGAACTAGGGTTCAATAGTTTCACTAGCTCTTAGATGAATACAATTGTGGTGGATAACAACACTCTTTTTCTCTCTTAGAATTTCGAAGCTCCAAAGTTCAAAAAGAAAAAAGTCAAAAAGTCCCCTCGCTTGAGCCCTTTCATTCTTATTTATAGGCTCAAGGAGTTCAACATGGGCCAATGGGCCTTAATTACGTTAATGCAGACGTATCTAAATAATAATGGAAATTACAATCAATACTTAATTACAAGATCACATATCTGAAGGAAATAAATGAATATATGCGACCAGGCTGGCCACCCATAACTATGATGTCTGATGAGCTAATTCTCTTCTAGTCGATGGTCGAACATATTATACTCACTTAAAACTGCCACGTGCATCCCACGTGTAGACCAATCCTGCCACATCATTAGGTAATCTATTTTTGGGTAAACAGCATGCTGTAGGCTTTCCCAAAACTTCGAGGTAAAAACTGATCCTCTATCAAAGACTATCGCCTTTGGGACTCCATGTAATCTTACTATCTTCGCCACATAAATCTATGCATACTGCTCAACATTATAAACTATTCTTACTGGCAAGAAGTGAGCAAAATTTGTGAGTTTATCTACTATCACCCAAACATAGTCATGTTGCTTGGTGGTCCTTGGTAATCCCGTCACGAAATCCATCGCTATATCTTCCCATTTCCATCTGGGAATCTCAAACGGTTGTAATGTTCCAAGGGGTCCTTAATGTTCGGCCTTAACTTGTTGGCATGTAAGACATTTTGCTACAAACTTTGCCATGTCTTTCTTCATTCTCGACCACCAATACTTTGTCTTGACATCGTTGTACATCTTGGTCGATCCCAAATGAAGTGAATACAGAGTGGTGTGCACTTCTCGCATGATACTTTCTCTTAATCCGTCCTGATTTATCACACACACTCGGTTTCTATATCATAGCATACCTTGCTTTATTATCGAAAAATCAACATTTTTCGAGCTTTGTAGTGCTGCCTTTTTCTTAAGAAGAAACTCGTCCTCTTGTTGTCTCTCCTCAATTTCCTCCATAAGTGTTGACTTGAATGTGAGATCAGCTAATTATCCCATTATTAGCTCGATTTCAGATTTCTTAATATCATCTTGTATGGGTTTTGCAATCCCCTTAAGCGTCGATATGCTACCATAACTTCGTCTACTAAGTGTGTCAGCCACAACATTAGCCTTTCTCGGATGATACAAAATCTCACAATCGTAATCCTTAACTAGCTCTAGCCACCTTCGTTGCCTCATGTTGAGTTCCTTTTGTAAAAAAGTACTTTAAACTCTTGTGGTTTGTATAGATCTCACATTTCTCTCCGTATAGATAATGCCTCCAAATATTTAAATAGAAGACCACTGCTGCCAACTCCAACTCATGTCATTTGGTCTTTTTCAAAATTCCTCAATTATTGTTTTCTTTTCTCAGTTGGTGATGGCTACAAAAGAATTCTTGTTTAGATTTATGAGACCCTCCCTAAATTGTCTGATGAGTTTACTGCCAGAGTTTGTGATGACTACCCAAAAATGCTCACATCACCTATAACTCTTAAATTTACCTCGTAATAAGGTAACTAGTTACAATACTCCATTATTCTTTTATTTTTTATAGTGTAACTGGTTACAGTTTTATGTTATTGTTTTGCCATATTACACTGTAACTAGTTCATTGTAACGACCCGGATTTTTAAGACTCGATAGTGCGAAAATATAAACGTTTTCATTTAACCAAATGTCTCAAAAACCCGTATAAAAAAAACTTTTTAAAAAGTCATATGGCCATACTTAACATTTAATACAAACATATTATATAAAGAGTAGAGTGAGCCTAGTTTATGAAAATAACACAACATTTCCAAAAATAAAACGGCTTCCCAAAAGGTCGGTCCACATGTACATTCGCAAGGTAGACTCCAGCGCTCACTGCTCTGCCTTGCCCTTGTTCTTCCCTACAACATGAAACAACTAGGTAAGCAAAAATGCTTACTAAGTTCAATTTTAAAACAAAAGCATGCAGGGAATTAGAGTTCAGGATCCATCCGAACCCTGCACAATCAATTTCAAGAATGCAAAAGCGTCCTGGGAAACTTATGGTCATGCCTGATAACCAATGACAAATTATTTCATATAAACTGATAAATTCCTGCACTCAGAAAATTCCAGAACAAGCAGATATATTATATCACAACTATTTGTTATCAACAAATAAATCCATGCACTCAAAAAATCCCAGAGCAAGCACATATAATATATCACAATATAATTCGAGACCAACGCTCGACAACTTCCAACAATTCGGGCATAACACACCCTCCATCATAAATGCTAATCTATAAGGGAGAACTGAGTCTCAACACTAAGATCTAGCCAATAAATATCCCCTTCAAGGGTAACTATCGAGTTACCTAGGGCATCACTACTTATCCAAGAGTAAATACCTCATAAGGGTAACCATCAAGTTACCTAGGGCATCGCTACTTATCCAAGAGTAAATCTAAGTTACACGATTTTACAGAGACTTCTATGTTAATCAGTGGTGCTGGTGAGCAGTTGCCCCTAGGGTGTTCATCCTCACTCAAACTTGGCAATCCCTAGTATCTCTAGGCACTCTCACTGAATGGCCAATATTCACGGCTACTATCCTAGAATAACTTATCAGAGCACTTGCTCGGGTTCTAACCGTTCACTGATTAAGTAAGCATGAGGGAGCCTAGGTCCCATTCATTTTGGCGCCCTAGGTTTAAACCAGCAATCCTCACCTCTTGGCCACTCGTCCGGTAATGAACAGGACATAATAAAATCAAGCAGTGTGACGGGGATCAGCCGTCTAGGATATGACGGATATCTACCGTTCATATTTTCTAAATCAGCACTCACTAGACTAATGTCTCTAAGCAACTTTCTACGACAATGTCTATATGTGCATGTGTCCCTATACTAACATACAATACAATAGTTGTTTCATGTTACAGCCACACAATATAAGTTGACTCAATTGGAGTCCTTTGCCCTCAGCAAGATTTCACCCTCCAATGTATAATCCAGTTATGCTTAGCCAATACTGTAATTATCCATACAGTATACTCAAATTAATTATGGCACTTCATAATTCATTATTAATATTTTGGGCAGTTTGGTCATTATCAAGATCATCAGTAAGGATTAAAGATCCTTATTTGGTTTTAAACTGGTTATCCCCATTTTCATACCAACATTCAGGGCTTCGCATATTGAATCCATGGGCCACCCTGAAGGGACTTAAGGCCTAGATCAGACCCCATAGACGAGGAAGGAGTGAGCTTTGGCGGCCCAAATATCAGTAAAGCCCAAACAGTGTCCCAGAATAGAAGTCGGGACCATGAAGTTGGCATGTTGCATGTTCCCGAACCCTTTGTCCGGTGTCGCCCGAGATGTGCTGAAGATATTGTTTCCTCCAAATCTAAAAATAGACCGGGCCGACAAGGTTGGGCATGATAAGTTTTCCCCGATGTTGACATCACCCCGAGAAACATGGAGTTTTTTCCCCATAACTAACCTATAGAAGAGGTTACATACGAAATGTATGTCGTCAGTTCAGAATTGGACTCCCACTACTCTGACAGATCCTGTCCCCTGGATCTCCTTCGAAGCCCACGCGAACAAGACTGAAGCTGCTTACTATTGTCAGTCTTATAGCGTCATTACGCTCAGGTCGGCCCAGTGGGCTCTGATTAGTGCATTTTATTTGTTAAAATCCTCTGTATTAAGCCTCCATTAGTGAGCAAATAGTGTTTATACCCTTATTTGGCTCGGATTAGTCCGGCCCAAGCCTAGCGCACTCAATTGCCTATAAATATGAACAGTTGTGCACTGGGAAGGGGACCCAATTTCTTCTCTTGTAAGCATACATTCTGCTCAAATTCATAGAGATCTTATTACTTAAACTCCTAAAAGCTATAATAGAATCGACTCGTGGACTAAGGCTCTTTAACGCCCCAACCACGTAAAATTCATTGTGTGATAATCTACGTTCTTCGCTTTCTAAGCTCTCTTATCTCTTATAATTCTTGTTTCTGAAAAACTCGGTTAACATTTTGGTGCTTTCATTGAGAGACAAGGAAAGCTTTTTGAAAAAAGATATTGGAAATCTATAACAATGGTGAACACAAGATATGCCACGTTCGACCCTACACACCAAGAACAAGGCAATGGAGAGCCACTGCCCAATCAGCCTCTCCCTCAAAATCAACCTGAGGATACAGCTTATCAAATGCCTAGCCTGACAAATCATAGGACTATGAAGATGGGGCAGATTATTAAGAAGATTACTACAAGGAAGAGGAGGGAAATGAAGGGGAATACCACAATCATGAAGCTAAGGATACGACGATCCCAGAAGAAGTAGACCCCGACTAGGAGGACCCAGAGGTGACAAAACTAAGGCAACAAGTCCTGGACCAAGAGGCCAGGATAGCTGAACAGAAAGAATCCACTGGCCAGATGCAAGAATCCCTCCTGGCCCTGCAAGCTTTCATTACTGCCCAAGGGTTGGCGGCCAACCCTCCAGTTGTTCCACCTCCAGGAACAAGACCGTCTTCCCCGCAGGTTAGGGCCAACGCGCCCGAAAATGCGAGGTCGATCCCTCCTCCAGGACAAGATCCCAAACACAGCCCACCTAACCCGGCTCAAGAAAAAGGGAAGGCCAAAGCAACCGACCACGAGGGAAAAGCAAACCCCCGGAGGGAAACTCCTCCCATCCAGAAAACAGGGGCCAACCCAGGGCCTCTCCCTAGGAGAGAAGGTGCGTCCCATCCCAGGACGAGATCACCTAATTAATACGAAAGGGATGCGCCTATAGGGTACCAGGCCCTGGGCTGTCCCTAGACAAACTGGATGGGAACAACATTTCCACCCCAGCGCCTCCGTGAATAAAAATCACCGAGGATGCCAGCATGCTGACGAGCTAGATGCCCTTAGTTCAGGGACGACACGTCCCAAGTAGACCTACATGACAGGCTGAATGCTCAAAAGGAGAGGGCCCACAAAGAAACAACCTCAACGATAGGAGGAACGAGAAGGTCCCCCTAAACGATGGTATGGCCAGACAGTTCATGGAACAACTGGTTGCATTAAAGAAGCTCACGGATCGCCTGGTCCGTAAGCAGGAGGGACGAGGTTTCGATTCGGAGGAAGAGGAAAAGGAACCCTACGCCAAACACATACTGGATGTGGTGCTCCCCAATGGGTTCACAAAGCCGAATTTGCCCGCTTATACCGGGAACACAGATCCCAGAGACCATTTATCACGCTATAATCGGTTAATGACCGTAGCCCACGTCTGGGACAACGACAAATGCCTTTGCTTTTCAATTACTTCAGATGGACCCACAGAGGAATGGTGGAAGAGGCTTAAGCTAGGATCCATCCAGTCCTAGTCCGGACTACAGTCGGCGTTCCGCAAACAGTTTGTGACCGCCATGAGGATGGATATGCAGATCAGTGCCCTCGCTAACATTAAACAGCTCCCCACGGAGACTCTGAGGGCCTACATCCAGCGCTTCATGGAGGAAGCCTAAAAAACCAAGGTGGACGATGGACAACGCTTGGTGGCCCTGCAGTCTGGGATTCGAGCCGGATCCCCCCTCTGGGAAGACATGCAGCACAGTAAGGCGGCCACCCTCGAAGAATTCATAAGGAGGGAACATGGCTTTATCAACAGGGAGGACGCCTGAATCCAGGCCTTCGGATGACAGCCGACTCTCCAGCCAAGTGCCCAAACCTTTCCGGGGTATAGGATACAATATCCAACCCCTTAGTATATAGCGCCAGGATTGACGGGTACTCTCGGAATGACTTTTGCGGCCCCAACAGTCTATGGTCCTACGTATTCCGGGTACGCGCCGGCCCAGTCCACCCCATTGTCCGAGTACAGGATGGCACCGGTCAGGTACAGTGCTGCTCCCGCTGGGGCCCAACTGTAACACCCTACTTCCTTAAAGCTGTCACTAAGTGATTTTAAAACGTGTAGTTAACTCGCTAACCAAGGTTTTAAGACAAAAGTGTAATTAAACCATAAATAGAGTCATATACTTTGAAAATAATTCCATTCACTGAAAATCATAAAATGTTTAACATTTGGGATTCCAAAATACTGTTTAGAAATATTTACAACTAAAAAGTATAACCAGTGTCGGCTAAACGACAAAATCTAGGTTTATTACAATCATCTCCCAAAATACCCCTAGCAGTGGCAGCCAAGCAGGCCAAACATGTACGCACCACTTCACGCTCTCCGTACTCATGGTTGGTCGACTTTCCCCTTGCCCTTACCTGCACCACAGAGAACCCGTGAGCCGAAGCCCAGCGAGAAAACTCACACACGCAGAAAGCATATGCATACTTAACATTCAACATGTAATCAAGCCGCCAGTAGGCTAAACATGTACGGCCATGCCGTCCCAGACGCTTTACCGGGCCCTGGGTTCACAGTCTGTACCATGAGGATATCCCAGGTATCCTTTAGGGTCTCACCCTGGCAACTCGCACTCCATGTGCAAAACGCTACTCCCGGCCCTTGCAGTACACGGCCTTGCCGTTCTCGGCCTACACCGTTCCCAGCCCTCACCGTTCTCGGCCCTCGCCATTCAATCACATATATGCACACATAGCATAATTAAACAAATACTTAAACATGCATAAGCACAAAAAATGGGGCTACGCCCTGCAACACAATTAAATAGGGTCGTGCCCTGCAACACAAACTATAGGGCCTCGCCCTGCTCTACGGGTACAGCAATTTTCTTACTTGTGTCCCGAGCTGTCCAAGCACCGATGTCCCGAGCACATTCCCATAGTCCAAGCCTCATTGAAACCCTAGTCACAACGCACCAACAATATCCATCCATCAAGTTCTAATCCATTAAATAACTTTGGGTCATAGTTCTAGTCTCTAGGACATTGAATTCTATCAATCCGGGTGATAAAATCCATCCTGAGCCTTATTTATTGAATTCCAGAGCCTAAAACCTCTTTAAAGCCCAAAATGCACTAAACACCGCGGCCCCCAGCTCAACTCGAGGCCCAGCCTCATTTCTGCCAACACGCACCGCGGCCCTGCTTGTAGGGCGCTGCGGCGCGCCTCCACTTTCAGGCGCCCTAATGTTCTAAGGGGTCGCGGCTCAGCAAGAACAATGCCGCGACCCGACCCCTCGAACCCAGAAAACACCACCATTTTCTCTACCAAAACCAAGCCAATTACCCCTAAAATCATTCTAACAACTTAATTTAATCATCTCAGAAGTTCCACTATGATTCCAGCAGCAAAACCTAACAAATTCTAGCTTCAAAACTCATTAATACAAACATTCAATCTTTAACTTCAACACCTCAAAGAAACTAAGAAAACCAGTCAATAACCACTGAATTAAGTAGCTAAAATCACAGTTGATGCTTACCTTAGCCTCTGTTTGATTCCTCAAAGTGAGGCTTAGTTAATCCCCAGGTCAAGAGCTCAAATCCTTGCTTAATTCCCAGCTTTTCCCTTGGTTTGGCTTAGAGAAAATAATGAGAGAGAGAGAGAGTGTGTTTTGGGTCGGTTTCTTCAAGTTTCTGAGTATTTCTTTGGTTTTGTTTTATTTACTTAGTCTCTAAGGTTACCTCAAGGCTCGGGTACCAAAAACGTCCCCGAGGGCAAAATGGTAAATTTTCCCAATATTCCCTCCTAAAAATTCTATATTCAAATATATCTCCAAATATATATTTCCATAACCCGATAACCCCATAAAACGTCTAATACCCGAAATACCCCTCGACTCGCCCCGAGTCAAATTTTTGACCCCATTGTGACTTTCTAGCTAACTGCTCCCTAGGACTGTCTCAGATCGTGCAACACAGATATATCACAAGTATATCACAATTATCACATTTATGCCCTCAACGGGCTAAAATTACAAACATGCCCCTAACAACCAAACGGGACCCACATGCATAATTAATTCACCTAAACATGCATCTCTAATCACATATTCATACAAATTCACATATTATAATATTAAATCACTTATTGCCGTACATGCACGCTAATCAAGGCCCTAAGCCTTATTAGTAAAATTTGGGTCGTTATTGTTGGTTTTTATAGATCAAATAAGAGATTATATGCAGCGGAACAACAATCAAAATTGTTAATTTAATCCCACAAGATTTCTAGTGTAACGACCCAAAATAGCTAATAAGGCTTAAGGGCCTTGATTAGCGTGCCAGGAGGGCATGATAGGATTTATGTGTGATTTGATGAGTTAAATGCATGATTATGATTTAAAGCATGTTATATGACTATTTGTTTATTTGAGATGCATGGCTATGTATATTAGTATGCATGTAGACCCGGATCGTGTTAGAAGGGCATAACTGTAATTTTGGACATGATTGGGCATAACTGTATTGATATGTGATGATTGTTGAGACCACATTGTGATGGGGATGTATCTGTGATTTGTGACTCGAGGCGATCCCAGTGAGCAGGCTAGCGGAAAGTCATGGCGGGAATTTATACCTGGCTCGGGGCGAGCCTGGGGGTATAAGCAGGAATTCAGAGAATAGATTGAGATTTATTTTGATGATGGGGGATATTTATTTGGTGGTTTATCAGGTGTTGGAAAGTAACGGGGAAATATTAGAGACACTTGAGGATTAGCGGGAATTGGGTAAAATGACTAAAATGGCCCTATTTGGACAAAAGGATTTAGAGTTAATAGGAAGGGCATTTTGGTCAATTGGATTTTAGAAGGTTGATTTATGAGGCTTTATACACTTAGTGGGATTTATAGAGAAGTGTTGGCTGTGGAAAAGAAAGAAAAAGGAAAGAAAGAAAAGAGAGAAAAACAGAGGGTTTTCCTAATGGAACGGTTTGTGCATTTTTGCACCATTCCTCTCCATTTTTCTTGGAGCAAAGCTTAGTGGAGAGAAATGGTAGGCTGAGCATCAAGGATCTTGGGTTAGACTTTAATATTTGGCAAGAACACATCAACTTTTGAGGTAAGTTTTAGAGATTTCAGTTTTAAGGGTTTTGATGGTTTGAGCCGTGTTTTGAGCTGAGTTGATGGGAATTTTAGGGAATTACTGGGCAAGCTTTGATGATGAACAAGCTAAGGAGGCCTAGGGTTGAATCAAGGTCAAAATTTGCATTAATGGTAAGAATTCTAAGCCTTTAACTTGTTGTTGACTGAATTTTTGAGTTTAGGGTTGATCATGGTAGATTTTGAGATTTGGGATAAATGTTCTTGGGATTTGAGGATTTGGGATGCTTGGGATGAATGGAGAGTTTTCATAAGCTTGATTTTGAGTTTGGTAAAGATTTGGGGAAGTTTGGGTTTTCTGGGCTGCAACTAGCGCTACAGCGCTAGTCAGTGGGCGCTGTAGCGCTAGTCCCTGTTTCTGGAGGGGTGGTTCTGCTTGTAGCGCTACAGCGCCCTCTTTAGAGTGCTGTAGCGCTGCACTGTTCACAAAGGTGAATTTTTGGGTTTTTGATGAGGGATTTTGACCTAGGGTTTGGGGCTCGATTCTGCCACTTTGTTTTGGGGATTTAGGACTTCCCGGGGGCTCGGGATTGGTCCCGAGGCTAGGTTTTCGGACTTGGGGTTCGGTGTTGACTTTGACCTATGTTTGTGCCTAGGTGTGCGCTAAGGCTCGTGTGGGATCGTGCTCAAGGAGTCAGGTGATCTAAGCTACTGAAGGGAAAAGTAAGAAAACTATAACACCTGTAGGATAGGGCATGGGCCCATAGTGTGATTGCGGGGCACGACCCTATATTACATGTTGCACGATGAGATGATTGCCGGGCATGGCCCTATATTGCATTACATGTTAGGGTGCAGATTTAAATAAATTGGCATTTATTTGGATGTTGCTTGATTTATGCTATATATGATTATAATGAAATGAACGGCAAGGGCCGAGTGCGGCATAGGCCGGGTACGGCCGTAGGGCCGAAAGTAACACTTAGCACATGGGATGCTTATAGTCAGGGCAGGGCCTGGTGGATACATGTGATATCCTTATGGTGAGGACCGAGACCCCAGGCTTCGGTAAGGCTTCTAGGGCGGCATGGCCGTGTTTGCTTAGTCTAATGGTTGACTTGTTTATCTGTGGACTATCTGCTATGATTAATTGTATATTTGCATATGTTATGTTCTGCATGAGTTTTCTTGCTGGGCTTTGGCTCACGGGTGCTCCTTGTTGCAGGTAAGGGCAAAGACTGAGTCAACCAACCATGAGTACGGAGAGCGTGAAGCGACGCGTACATGTTTGGCCTGCCCGACTGCTTTGGTTGGGGGTTTATTCGAAAAATGGCTGTAATAATCTATGATTTTTATGATTAATCAACTGTAAACTTATTTCAAGATGTAAATAATTTTCAAACCTTATTTCGGGATCCCAAACGTTTAATACTAGAAGTTTTAATGAAACGACGCATTTTCAAAGATTACAGCCTTAACTTTTTATTAGTCACACTTTTGTTTTAAAAACCTCGGTTAGCGAGTCCATTGCACACTGTTTTGTCTTAAAACTCACTAAGTAACGGCTCTAAGGAAGTAGGGCGTTACAACTTGGTATCAGAGCGAGCCAAGGTTTATTGGTTCTGGAGATTGACCGAACATGTACGCTCGCTGTCAGTGACAAGCTCGACTCAGGGTTAGTTGGTATGATTGATTAACATGTCTGAATGTATGTTTGAATGCCCTGTTTGCCTGCTTATCTTTATGGAGCATGAGGAATGAAATGACATATGCATGAGATGTTGTTGGGCTGGGCCCTTGATTATTGCATGTTGAGATTGATGCATGCTGAATAATACTATTATGCATATGGATGAATATTGGCATAGTGGTTCGCATATTGAGTGTATGTGGGTAATTTTCTGAATTAAATTCACATGTTATATCTGTTTATTGGCTTGTATGACGCATGTTGAGACCTGTATATACTTAGTGGTGATAAAATTTGGTAGCTAAATGTATATCATTGTGGATTTGACCTAGTATATGCTTGTGTGTGCATTATACCTGTGGATATTTGGATCTAGTTGTGGGTTGGTTCAGGGTATGAACCTCAGAGTTCAGGAGTTGGGTCAGTTTTGACAGGTGAACTCGAGTTGTTGGTTCCTAGAAGGGTGTGGACCTGTTATTGGGTTGAAAGGGGGATTCTAGATAAGTTGGAGTTGAGATCCCCAGTTATCCCGAAAAGTAGCAGCAGGGGGTCACTAGGGTGAGTAAGCTGTGGAGTTTGTTAGTTGTATTAGGATAGAAGAACAGCGGATTTTCTCTGGGGAAATAACTGATTTAGATGTTTCAACAGTAAGGTTACCAGTGTGGGCTTACTGTGAGGTATGGACAGAAAAGGGTATTAAATGAAAGGCTTAAAGGGTGTTATCCTCGGGTTTTGAGGAGAGTACAGGCTGACAAAGGAATTTATCAATAGATGGGCAGAGTTAATTCCACCCTTGGTTAAGAGGATGAGAGATCCTGATTAGAGGGTTGTGTTAAAAGTCGAGGCAGGGAGATGCCTGGAAATGGTACTCGGTCTGAGGTACTGGCTTAATGGGTTGGGAAGAACCTAGATGATGAATGGTTAGAAGAGATTTTAAAGACATGATTTGAACCGTGGAAGACTGGTGGGCTTATAAGTTTGTTTTGGACTGTTGGGGGTAACAACAGTGTAAATTAATGGGTTTGGTGAATCAGGTAATTCATTTTGGGAATTTATACTGGCGGATGTATCCGGAATTGATGGCGACCCATTTAAGGATATGAGATCTGGAATAGTCTAAGGCATTTGGGCCGCCCTGAGGTAAGAGTTTATCGTCTGCATGTGGATGGCGGAGAGGGCCATGTTGTTCGAGGAACTGATGGTTGATGTATAGAGCATGAGTGCTAGAGCCGCAAGGGCAGTGCTCCCTTTGATGGAGTTAGTAAAAATAGATTCGTGATAATCAAGTTAAAAGAACCTCGGATAGTGTTGTGGCTTCTGGTTTTGCCAAGAAAGGGGAAAAGTCTGATTGATAAGATGGTACTTCTGTTGATAGGACGCAGCGAGGTCGAATTCTCGATTTTTGAGGTAGAAGGACCCCAGACAGTGCTTGGGCACCTAATTTGAGATTGGAAAGAAGCCTGATTAAAAAGGTAGTTATCGAGATGGCGACAGGAACCAGGGAGGTTATTTGGTATGCATGAGGGAAAGGATGCCACCTGAGAGGAGGTCAGGTGAGGGCATGACTTCTACATGAAATGACTCGATATGTTAGGATGAATTTCCCATGGTGAGGGAACGGGGAACTGGAATGCGTCGATACATTCAAAGTTCGAGGCTGAGTCCTCAAGGATGAGTATTTAACTGAATGGTTTATGCTTTGGTCGTGTAACGAACTGAAAGAACTCAGTGTTGTGAATGCTCCGAGAGGGTGATGGACATAGAGAGGTTTCCTCAAAGGTGCCATTTGAGAGGCTGAGGACAGTAATACCTATTGAGAAGAAATTTGAAACTCTGGCAGATGGATTGTAGAGGACATCATCTGGAGTATGTAAAGGAGACTGAATGGAAACTGAGCTGACTAGTGGGAAAGTTATGTGTGTATGTAAAGAAAGATTTAGGGAATACTTTAAGGTCAGACTACAGATAGGATTGGTATAAGGAATGTAGTAAAAGATGGTTTGGCTGACAGAAAGTCTATTGAAGCAATCGAAGGAATTTGGCCCTGAAGTAGCCAGAGTGTTATACTGCGGGGATTGATTAGCATCGTCAGATTAGGACGAAAAGTACAAGGTTGGATACAAGAAGGGACGATGTCTCCAAGAGTTGATCTAGGACCTGGTTATTACCAGTTGGAAACCAAGGATAGAGACATTTCGTGAATTGTCTAGTTTGCACCGGGTAGGGTGTGAGGAGTTGGTAACAAAGACTCTAGAATGGTTCAAGCTGCAGCAGCACAGGTAAGTTCTTTAGGCAGAGAATGCATGTACGATATGGACAAGTCCCCTTCAAGCTCACGAGCAGTGCGTGTGGATTACTCCCAGACGGAAATGGTGAGCAACTGATTATTATGCTGAAGACGTTAATACCCAGAAGGCAGAGTCTCAGGTAAAGTTTTACGGAGTGTTAGTTTGGGTGTCGTCAGGAGTACTCAGATTAGAGCTACAAGGAAGAAAGGACAGGTAAGAGAAGAATTGATCTGAAGTCACAAAGAAGCTAATGAAGAACGTTTGAAGAGTGGAAAGCATAACAAGACTGGTAAGCGCGTCATCTATTGCACAAGCACCTCCGGAGGCAACTGCATCAGAGATGAGGAGAACAGTAAAACTCGAAGTTAGATGGACTGAGTGGTGTCAAATCAGAAAGAAATTCAGAAGATAAGGTAAGATTGTTTAGTATCTGGTAATGCTGGAATATGCGTATGTTTTGGTTAAGTAAAGAGTGATTGCATAAAGGACCTGATCGATGGTAAGGTTATGGAAATGGGGTAGTGTACCACGATTTGGGCACGCCCAGGAATAATTGACGCGAGGATGGATTGAGCCTTGTGGGAGGCGACTGAATGGATCATGGTTAATACACTTGGAATGTTAAGTCGAATGTTGTGTAGGGCATAAGGTACTTAAGTCTTGGGTATTAGTAAGAAAGGTTAACGTTGAGACACAGATGTGGTGAAAAAGTAACAGACGGATGATCAGTGTTTGAAATCCTCGATTGAGCGAGGGGAGATATAATTGGAGGCGGAACTCCTAGCTGTGAGGCGTGTGTCAGTCAAGGAATAACTCCATAGATCATAATAGAGTGGACAAGGCAACGACTGAGATTGGCGTAACGCTAGTAGGTTTGAGTAGCTGGTGAGTGTCACTGAGCTATGGAATCCGAAGTGTCGGCTTTGGTTGAAGTAGGGAAGAACCCTGCTAAGGTGGTACAGGTTAGGATACCAGGAATGGATGAAGGATCCAATTAGATTCGGTTTATGAATGAGAATTCTGAATGGACATCATTCCACCTCCTAGGGTACGTCGTACCGGGAGGGTCGAGCGGGTGACAGAACCTAGTGATTTCCTTTGGACCCTGAAGGGTTAGGTGATGTGGTGGTGCATCGTGGGGATAGACCATACTAGACCTTAAGTAAGGCGTTTGGACATGAAAAGTTTTAACTCAATTGAGGGAGTTAATGTTGTTGGGTCAAGTGAACTGGTTTCAGGGTAAAACATCGATGATACTGAATTCAGACCCTATAGTATTTTAATTTTTGGAATGGATCTAGAGAACGAAAAAGAACAGAGTGAGAACCTGGAATTTTCAGTTGATTGCAAGTGGAATGGCAGTCTGAAAGTCTATCGGATATCTTAAGGAATTGAGCGCTGAGTAGGCGAATACTTGAGGTATTAGGGGAAGTGTAATCCCTGATGAATTAGTCGTGGTGGCAGTTGCTGGTGTCTTGTTAATGTAATGCGACATAGGGCTTGATAAGAGGTGAAGGATAGTGAATACTACAGTTTGGCTTTAGTTCAGAGAGAAAGCCAAAGAGGTCGTTGAAACTTCTTAAGGCAGGAGTGTCTGCCTATTTGAAAGAATAAAGAGCTGGTAAATTGCTAAGTTATGAGGAAATAAAGTTCCAGAAGGAAAGAGTTGCATCTCTGCGTAATAACAGACGAGGATCTGTAAGGTGTTCAGAGAACGAAGGGAGAGTTCTGACTCTTAATTCAACATAAAATTCTGACGTTGTACTAAGGGTTAGGCCAGCGGGGCATTACCCCTCGACTCGGTGTTGTGAATGCTCCGAGAGGGTGATGGACATAGAGGGTGATGGTTCAACAACCAAATGTTTTACTTGTGTCATCAAATCTAAGATTCCAAGATCTAGAAGCTTGTTTGAGTCCATGAATGAACCTAAGAAGGTTGCAAACCTTTTGCTCTTGATCTTTTAATTTGAACCCTTCTTCTTGAGACATGTAAATGATTTCGTCAAGGTAGCCATTCAGAAAAGCTGTTTTGACATCCATTTGCCAAATCTCGTAATCCATGCACGCAGCTATGGACAAGAGTATACGAATGGATTTTAGCATGGCTAATGGAGAAAAGGTTTCTTCATAGTCAACCCCTTCTTACAGGAGAAAAGGTTTCTTCATATTCAACCCCTTCTTTTTGTGTGTAACCTTTGGTTACAAGTCTTGCTTTGAAAGTCTCTACTTTCCCTTCCGCTCCTCTTTTCTTCTTGAATATCCACTTGCAACCAATGGGTTTGATATTCTCAGGCGGATCTTCAAGAACCCACACAGAATTGGAATACATCGATTCCATTTCTTGGTTCATGGCTTCTTGCCATTTTTCCTTGTCAGAATTATTCATTGCATCTTTAAATTTCAATGGATCGTCTTTGTTTGTGTCAGACACAAGCATTTGAACTTCGTGTTCATAGCGTGTGGGTTACTTACTAACCCTCCCACTACGACGAGGTTCTCTACTATTCCGACTAGAACTAGTAGTTTCATGTTGCCATTTTTCATTGGTTATTGCTGGTGACTTTGTAACTTCATTTGAGATCATCTCCTCCAGAACAGCCTTCCTGCGAGGTTTGTGGTTATTAACATAGTCATATTCAAGAACAGTTGCGTTTTTCAATACAAATGTTTTATTTTCTTTTGGACTATAGAAAATCCCACCTCTAGTCTCTTTGGAATATCCCACAAACATGCACACTTCAGAGTGTGATTCCAACTTCCCGATCTTTCCTTTTAAGCATGTGTGCAGGACATCCCCAAATTCAAAAAGAGTGTAAACTAGGTTTACAACCATTTTATAATTCTATGGATGTCTTTTGGATAGACTTAGATGGAACAACATTCAATATGTATAGAGCACATCGAATCGTATAGCCCCAGAATGACAATGGTAATGATGAGAAACTCATCATTGATCCAACCATATCTAATAACGTTCTATTCCGTCTTTCTGAAACACCATTTTGCTGTGGCGTTCTAGGTGTAGTGAGTTGGGATTGAATGCCATGCTCACGCAAATGGTCCTTGAATTCACAATCCAAGTACTCTCCTCCTCGATCAGATCGAAGAGCTTTTAGTGATTTACCTAATTGCTTTTCAGCCTCTGCTTGAAATTCTTTGAACTTTCCAAAAGTTTCAGATTTTCTTTGCATTAAGTATAGGTAACCATATCTTGAATAATCGTCAATGAAAGTGACGAAATACTCATAACCTCCTCTTGCTTGTACATTAAGTGGACTGCAACATCCGTATGTACTAGTTGAAGTGGCTCTGTGGCTCTTGAACCTTTAGCAGAGAAAGGTCTCTTGGTCATTTTTCCTTCTAGACAGGATTTACAAACAAGGAGAGATCCAATAGATGGTTCTCTTTAAAGGACTATCCTTTACAAGCCTATCTATTTTGTCTAAAACATTATGGTCCAATCTTAAGTGCTATAGATATGTTCCACTATCGGAATCAATTTAATAGATCTAGGATTAGCTGTTTTAAATAATTCATAATTATAAAAAATTTGTCATTCATCATAAGTATGTAAACTTTGTTTATCCCAAAGCATTTGCATAACAAGTAAATAGATAATTTTGTATATAATAACTACTGTATTAATAAAAGAAATAAATGTTATGCAAAATTTAGAAATAAGTTTCCAAACATTAATAATCAATATTATTAACAATAAACTAAATTTCTAGACTGTAGTTTTCTTTGTTTAAAGAAATCTAAAATTTCTAAAACAAAATAAAGAAATTTAAATTGTTCAACTAACAATAAAATTTCTAAATAAAACTACTCTCCAACTTCTCCATCTCTTTACTTGCTAGTTTAATCCTCATCAGTCTCTTCCTCCTTTTCAGGGTTTTGGTTCTGTAAAAGGAAAACAAAAGAAAAATAGATCAGTGGCATATATTTTTGAATCTACTATCCAAATTTAATTTAATATGATATTCATAGTATTTGAATCTATTATTCAAAGTTGAAAAATATATGTAAATCTTATTTACCTTTTTCGTTTGATATAAACGATGACACTCAGCAAAGACTTCCTCTGTCATTGCTCGCCACATCTCATGTGCTGAGTTATAGTGTATATATTTTTCCTTTGTTTCGTCAGGCATGGTTGAAAGCATGCAATAGCGTTCCAACCGATCGGATTTCATCCAATTTGCATATTTTTCTTCTACTTCATAGCTAGTAGCCAAAGGTGGTTCTGTTGGAGGTTTTTCACAGACTGTCGACATCATCATTTTATAAGAAAAAATGGTCAACATGCCTCGAAACCAGTGTTGCATATTTTCAGGTTCAAAAACCATGGATTTGAAAAAAGCATCAGTGTGTAATTCACCAATAGACATTTTTGTTGGGAATAAATAGATAAATATTATTATATTTAGAAAAATAAATATCAAAGTTTCAGAAATTAAACGTGATGCATGAGCACAATTAAAACACATAAAATAAAGTTTAATTTCCACGATAAAACTTTCTAACAATCAAAGTGGCGCCTTAGGGTCGGTCAAATTAATCTTAGAGAATTTATAAGACGTTCTTATCTTTATTGTTTAAAACTTAAAATAACTCTTTATTTTCTCTTTTAAACATTAAAGTACCGCTTAGTTTAGTCAAGTTATGATTATCCACTGCAAAAGCTTAATCATAACTTTGTGAGTGTAACCCATTATTTCAGAGTTCATGACTTAACTTAGGACATGCCGCCTTAGGGTCGGTCAAACCTAAAATACATCATTAGTTCCTATCTTTATAAGAAATATAACATTGCTATTGACATGTCTAGACACCTTCCTTAGGGGGACGAAAACAAAGACGTCGCGAGGCACTATTCACATCTCACGGTGTTATATTAATAATGGAGACCACGGGTTATGTTTGAGATATCAACCCTCTCCCACTCACTATTTTGAAATAAGTGTTTTTGACCTAATTAATTCCAAATTAATTATAACATCTTTAAACCTTATGAACATAATTAAAATTGAAAAGAAAGCGAGTTTCTAGGTCCATATCCAATTTTAAATTACCAATTATGTTCATCTAAACTTTACTAAAAAAACAATTTTAAAATAAAGTTGGTTTAAAGAAATAAAGTCATAAAGACTTAAAACCGGTGTGAAATTTCACCAAGTTTTCAAAATAAAACTAAGTAATTTATATGCAATTGGTTTCACAAAATAATTCATATAAACATATAAGACAATCCTAATAATCATGTTTCTACTAATGAGATGCATGATTATGACTGTGTGGGTTTTTATGTATGGCACAAAATGCATGAATATGTTATCAATCACATGAAAATAATTATTTTAATAAACAATAAATGTTGAACCAGGTGCTTTTGGGTATTTCTAATTTTACAACCACTTTATAAAATTAAAAAAATAAAATAAAACCGCCTTGATCTCCATCGGGCTTCTTTACTTTACTTTCGGTAGGATATGTGTCGTTGTTGGTCCAGAATAATAATAAGAAAACAATTTTCTAATTATCTTGATTAATTAAAACAAAACTTTTAAAAAAATCATTATTTTTATTTTTCATTTTAATTAAAACAAGAAACTGAAATATTTAATTAAAATCTGATATTTTTAAAATTAAATTTTGAAATATTATATTCAAAAAAGTTTGTTAGGATAACAAAATTATCACATTATTTAAATATCGAATTTCTAATAAATATGATATTTAACATTTTAAAATTAAAAAAATAACAGAATAATTTCAGAAAAAAAAAATTGGACCAGCAAGTCGGGGACACGTGGCGTCAAACGGGGCTGCCGGGGCTGTTTTTTACGGAACCGTACGGACCCGTCCGTACGTACGACATCCCCAGCAGCGGCTTGGAGGGCGGCCTTGGAGGAACGGTGGCTGAATTCTGAATCCCGAGCTCTGTTCTGACTTTTGTGTGATCGGAATTACAATTTTATGGTGTCAAAAATCAAATAAAATTACATAAATTCTATGCCCTTTAATGGCTTACACAATGATCTAATCATTAACAAATCCTAACCCAAAAACACCATACAATTAACGATTCAACATTCCCATGTATTCAATCATATTAAGCCATCCATTCATTCATCAAAAATAAATAAATGCATAAAATTAAACCCACACAAATTCAATATATATATATGTGAAGATGGCTCTGGTACCATTTGTTGGTTTTTATAGATCAAATAAGAGATTATACGTAGTGGAACAACGATCAAAATTGTTAATTTAATCCCACAAGATTTCTAGATCTACTTCTTCACATGCATATATATATATATATATTGAATCAAAGATATCAATAGAAAATTACCTCAAGTCCTTCCTTGCTGCTATCTTTTTGTATGGAAAAAATCCTTGAGATCTCACACCAAGATCTTCCAAAATGTTCTCAGCACATAAAGAATGAGTGTGGGCTCGCTATACAAAATAATAGGCAAAATCTATTTATTAGATGTTCTCAACACATGAGATCTGATAAAGTTTGGACCTAAGTTTGTGAAGAATAGTGACCTATGCTTGTAGCACTGTTATCTTTTTCTCAGAGAGATTTCACGATATTTTTCTATCCCTAAAAAGTTACGTTCTGAAAAACCGATATCCTATCTTTAATATATCCAATATATTAAAAATAAAATATTAGTTAGTTTTAACAATTTGAAAATAACTAATCAGTTATCAGATTATGTTTAAATAATAATATTTTTATCATATTACAATATCTCATTATTTATTTAATATTTAAATAACTAAAATTATGGAACCAAAAAACTACCAATTAGGTTCTTATGCGTGTAGCACAGTGATTGTGCATTCTGCTACATGTGTACCACATGCCACGGATGGCATGTAATTTTTCCCATTTATTTTCTTATTATTTAAATACCAAAAATCCAAAAAATAAATTAATTTAAAATTAATTATATTTTTGTTAAATCAAATAATTAATTAATTACGCATAATTATACAATAATTATGTTTGATGCATAGAAAAATATTTTACTTATCAAATAGGTCATTTTGCCCATTTTTGTATTTACCTTTGTCAGTGTTTGTTTGACCCATTTCGGGGACCATGGACCTATAACATTAAGCTCCAATAAATTGAAACTAAATAATTAAACTCTTTAATTATAATAGTTAATTTATTAATTCTGATATTTTTCCACTATAAATTCATAATTGCACTCTTTATGTTATAGATATACTTTTACAGAAATCTTATCTTAAGTCATCCATTGATATAATCATCTTACAATAGTTCAACCCTCTAATTAATTAGTTCATAAATTAGAATTGAACAATTACCATTTTACCTTTCTAATTTACTTCTTATTCCTTAAGTACCATTAATTCACTAGTGAATAATTAATCTATAATCTAATTATAGATTTGAGCTCAAAATCATTCAGTTATAGAATTAACCCTTAAGGGATGTAATATACGATCTGTTAGGAAAGATTAGATTATGTATTGTTGATACACGTTCCCAGCCATCCATGATATTAAATTTCCAAAATAAAATTCATTAGCCTCATTCTATGAAGATACCTTAACGAATGAATCAAAAGATTTAATAAACATGAACAGGAGTTCATGAACACTCAGGATTTAGGTTGATCTATAAATGATCATCAGTTATGATATGAATTACAAGTCTTTATTGTTAAATGGTTTTTGAATAAATACTCTTATTCATATCGGTCCATGTCATATATAATCATATTATATAAAGTACATTTACCGAGATGTCTTACCACATCAATAATCTGAATCTAGATTATTTGTATCAACATGATACTCAGCAAACCGTACTTACAACCCCAATTAAAGAATTCCTTAACTTTAATTTGTTGTTGTTGACTATTCTTATTCATTCATGTGATCTTAATTATCTCGTACTAATACAAGATCACATCCTCAATAATGAATATGGAATTTTTCTGATATTTACAAAATTATTCAAACAATAATTTAATAATCCAAATATAACAATAATAATAAACCATTGTATTTATTTATTGACAGAAATAAAAAAATGTCTTTTACATGCTTTTACGACATACTCCTAACAGTTACAACTATCACCTCCTTACAGAAATTTCATCCTCGAAATTACCTGAACAACTCGGGATACCGCTCCCGCATTTCTTATTCAAGTTCCCATGTCGCCTCTTCAACCTTGTTGTTCCTCCACAGTACTTTCACCAAGGCGATGGTCTTGCTCCACAAGACTTTGTCCGTCTGGTCAAGAATCTGAACCGGCTTCTCTTCATATGACAAATCCTGGTCCATCTCCAAATTCTAATAACTCAGGACATGCCTCGAATTTGATACATACTTCCGAAGTATGGATACGTGAAAAACATTATGAACCCCTAATAAGGCTGGAGGCATCGCCAGTCTGTAAGCTACCTCTCCAACCCACTCCAGAATCTCGAAGGGGCCAACAAACCTAGGGCTCAACTTTCCCTGAACACCAAACCGTTTAACTCCCCTCAAAGGTGAAACCCTAAGAAACACACAATCATCGACCTGAAACTCGATGCTCCTGTGTCTCAAGTCCGAGTAACTCTTCTGGCGAATCTGGGAGGCGAGTATTCGAGCTCTAATCTTGTCAATCACCTCATTGGTCCTCTGAAACATCTTAGGACCCAAATATCTCCTCTCACCCATCTCATCCCAATGGATAGGTGACCTGCACTTCCTCCCATAAAGCATCTCATATAGAGCCACTCCGATAGTCGTCTGATAACTGTTATTATATGAGAACTCAATCAAAGGGAGATACTTACTCCAAGATCCTCCAAAATCTAGCACACATGCTCGTAGCATGTCCTCCAGTATCTGCATCGTCCTCTCAGACTGTCTATTTGTCTGAGGATGATCAGCAATACTAAACCGTAACTGTGTGCCCATAGCTTTTTGCAGACTCTCCCAAAACTTGGAGGTGAAGGTGGGGTCCCTGTCGGATACTATCGACCTTGGAGCCCCATTAAGTTGAACAATTTCCTTCACATATAACTCGGCATAGTGCTCCACAGTATAAGTCATCCTGACAGGTAAAAAGTGAGCAGACTTGGTATACCTATCTACAATCACCCACATCGAGTCATGCTATCCCACGGTCTTCAGTAAACTGACCATGAAGTCCATGGTGATATCTTCCCACTTCCACTCTGGTCTCCCTAGAGGCTGCAGTACCCCTGCCGATCTCTGATGTTTAGCCTTGACCTGTTGACAAGTTAAGCACTTGGCCACATAATCCACCACATCCATTTTCATGCCCGACCACCAATACAAAGCTCTAAGATCTTGGTACATCTTCGTCGTACCTAGATGTAAAGAATAGGGAGTGGTATGCGATTCATCCAAGATTTCTCATTGGATATCAAAATCCATTAGAACACAAATCCAACCTTTGTACTTCAGTAACCCCATCTCTGAGATAGAAAAGTCCTTAGCCGCTTCGACTAAGGCATTTTCCCTGTGACCTCTCAACTGGGAATCCTTCCCCTGCGCCTCCTTGATTCTCTCAAGAAGTGTAGACTGAAGAGTGATGTTGGCTAACCGATCAACCACCAACTCTATACCCGCTCTGATCAACTCCTCAGCTAACTTATCAGATATCTGTCTCGAACTGAACAACTGTCCTGGGCCTTTCCGACTCAGTGCATCAGCCACTACATTAGCCTTCCCAGGATGGTATAGGATATCACAATCGTAATCCTTAACCAACTCCAGCCACCATCTCTGGCACATATTTAGATCCTTCTGAGTAAAGAAGTACTTCAAACTCTTATGGTCGGTGTATATCTCGCACTTCTCACCATATAGATAATGTCTCCAAATCTTAAGTGCGAATACCACTTCTGCCAACTCCAATCATGCGTGGGATATCTCTGCTCATACTCCTTTAGTTGTCTCGATGCATAAGCTATCACCTTACCAGCTTGCATCAGCCTACAACCTAAACCATGTCTGGAAGCATCACAATAAAATAAAAACTTCTCATTATCTGTCGGCAGACTCAACACTGGCGCGGTGATTAGTCGCCGCTTCAACTCCTTAAAACTGTTCTCACATCTGTCTGTCTAAACATACTTAGTCTTCTTCTTTGTCAATTCTATCAACGGCGTAGCTATCCTGGAGAACCCCTCAACAAACCGCTGATAATATCCTGCCAAACCTAGAAAACTCCTCACTATAGGAACACTCCTTGGTCTAGGCCAATCTCTCACTGCCTCAATCTTATTTGGGTCGACTAGAATCCCCTCCTTACTGACGATATGTCCCAGAAACGTAACTTGCGGTAACCAGAACTCGCACTTGCTGAACTTAGCATATAACCTATGCTCCCTCAACCGCTCTAATACCAAACATAGATGCTGCTCATGCTCTGCCTCTGACTGAGAGTACACGAGAATTTTGTCGATGAACACAATCACAAACTTATCCAGATAGTCCTTGAAAACCCTATTTATCATATCCATAAAAGCTGCTGGGGCATTGGTTAATCCAAAGGACATAACCAGGAATTCGTAGTATCCATACCTCGTTCGGAAAGCGGTCTTTGGTATGTCCTCCTCTTTAATCCTTAACTGATGGGAGATCAATCTTGGAAAACACTGTTCTTCCCTATAGCTGGTCAAATAGATCGTCAATCCGAGGCAGTGGATAATTGTTCTCAATGGTCAACTTGTTCAGCTCCCTGTAGCAATACACATCCTAAGAGATCCATCCTTCTTCTTGACGAACAACACTGGAGCACCCCATGGTGAGAAACTCAGTCTGATGAACCCTAAATTTAGTAATTCCTGCAACTGAATCTTCAACTCCTTCAACTCTGCCGGAGCCATTCTGTAAGGTGTCCTAGATACTGGCTCCGCCCCTGGTTCCAACTCTATAACAAAATCAATCTCCTGCTGCGGAGGAAACCCTGGAAAATCCACTGGAAATAAATCTGGAAACTCACATACCAATCTGGTCTCCCCCGGTCCAACCGACAACCCTAGAGGTATCCACAACATTCGCTAAGAATCCTATGCAACCTTCGTGCATCAAGACTCTAGCCTTCAGTACTGAAATCATAGGTATTCACAGTCCACTAACTGTCCCCATAAATACAAAGGGTACCTCCCCGTTCAAAAGTCACCATCTTGCACTTGCAGTCAATCGTTGCCCCATACTTTGATAACCAATCCATCCCTAGGATCATATCGAAGTCATCCATCGCAATATCAATTAAATCAATAGAAAACTCCCTACCATCTACCTCTACTAGTAAAGCTCTAATCCATCTCCTAGAGACTACCAGTTCCCCAGTTGGCAACAAAGTCTGAAAACCCCTAGCATACAAAACACTAGGTCTACACAGCTGATCTATCACTCTAGCAAACACAAACGAATGAGTAGCTCCCGAATCAATCAATGCAGTATAAGAAAACCCAACACTAGAAATCTGACCTATCACAAACGAGGGGCTAGCCTTCGCCTCAGTCTAAGTCAAAGTAAACACTCTGGCAGGAGCGAGATTGTCGCCCTGCTTTGACTCCTCTTTCCTGGCTTGTGGGTAGTCCTTCTTTAGATGATTGGCACTCCCACAGACAAAGCAGGCCCTAATCCTACACTCACCCTGGTGTTGTCGCCTGCACCGAGGACATACTGGAAAACCCCTCCAGTTGTCACCTCCGCCCTGACAGGCACTAAAAGCACCCCATGCCCTCCTATCTGAGTTAGGAGGAACAAAAGAATCTGGGGCCTTTCTCTTCTGCTCACTGGAGCCACTACCCTGACTGGATCCAATAAAAGGAGGCACTGTCCTCCTGGCATCGCGCCTAACATCGCTCTCTCTCCAAATCTGATCCTAAGCCCCCTCAGCTGTAAGGGCCTTATCTACAACCTGAGCATAAGTAGTAATAACTAGATCTAAAGTAATCTTCACATCACGGGCGATCATAACGTTCAATACCCACACAAATCTATCTCTTCTTGCCGCATCCGTCGGCACTAAATCCAGCGCAAACTTCGCTAACCGGTCAAATCTCAAAGCATACTCAGTAACTGTCAACCAGTTCTAAGTTAGGTTGATGAACTCGTCAACCTTTGCAACTCAGACTGCTACACTGTAGTACTTCTCATTAAAGATTTTTTTGAAGTCTTCCCTGGTCATAACTGCCACATTCATCCTCTGAACTACTACATCCCACCAGATGCAGGCATTCTCTCTAAACATGTAGCTAGCACAAGCTACCCTATCGTTCCCTTCAACCCTCATAAAATCCATAATAGAGGAAATCATATTCATCCACTGCTCTGCCCGTAGTGGGTCTAGTCCACCCTCAAAGGTGGGAGGATGCTGCTTCCTCAACCTCTCATATAAAGGTTCCCACCTGTTCTCCACAATAGGTTGAACCGGCACTGGCGCCACAACCTGCTGAACTGGCAACTCAGTAGCCCGAGGAGGGGCCTGCTATCTCAACTGTTGAAGTTCTTCCTCTGTTCATTGTAGTCTTGCTTCAATTTCGGCAAACATCTGTTGTGAATTCTGTGGGGTAGGTGGAGGGTCCTGACCCAGGTTGTCATCCTCGACCCTACTGCTGCGGAGTCTCGATGATTATCGAGGCATCTCAACAAATATGCCTGCAATCAACGACACCGCTCATCATGCAAGCTAACAACATCCAAAACCACCTCCCAGATCATATCAGTCAACCATACACAACAATCCACTTAACATACAGATAGCATATAACACTCAACGGGCCATGCCCTAGCATCATGCATTTGTTAACTCATTCGTCATGCTCTATATGAAATAAGCAGGCAAACAGGGCATTTAAACACATATTCAAGCATATAAGTCAATTATTATCAACCAACCCTGATTCGAGCTTGTCACTAACAACGAGCGTACATGTTCGGTCATTCTCCAGAAACCATAAACCTTGGCTCGCTCTGATACCAAGTTGGAATGCCCTACTTCCTTAGAGTCGTCACTAAGTGAGTTTAAAATGTGCAGCTAACTCGCTAACTGAGGTTTTAAGACAAAAGTGTAATTAAACCATAAACAGAGTCATATACTTTGAAAATAATTTCATTCACTGAAAATCGTAAAACGTTTAACATTTGGGATCCCAAAATAGTGTTTAGAAATATTTACAACTCAAAAGTATAACCAGAGTCGGCTAAACGAAAAAATCTAGGTTTAGTACAATCATCTCCCAAAATACTCCTGGCCGTGGCAGGCCAAACATGTACGCGCCACTTCACGCTCTCCATACCGAGGTTAGTCGACTTTCCCCTTACCTTTACTTGCACCACAGAGAACCCGTGAGCTGAAGCCCAGCAAGAAAACTCACACAAGCAGAAATCATATGCATACTTAACATTCAACATGTAATAAAGCCGCCAGTAGGCTAAACATGTACGACCATCCTGTCCCAGGCACTTTACCGGGCCCTGGGTTCGCGGTATGTACCGTGAGGATATCCCAAGTATCCTTTAGGGTCTCGCCTTGGCAACTCGCACTCCATGTGCTAAACACTGCTCTCGGCCCTTGCCGTACACGGCCTTGCCGTTCTCGGCCAACGCCGTTCCCGGTCCTCGCCATTCAATCACATATATGCACACATAGCATAATTAAAAAAATACTTAAACATGCATAAGCACAACCAATGGGGCTACGCCCTGCAACATAGTTAAATAGGGTCGTGCCTTGGAACACAAACTATAGGGCCTCGCCCTGCTCTACGAGTACAACAGTTTTCTTACCTGTGTCCCGAGCTTTCCAAGCACCGATGTCCCGAGCACAGTCCCCTAGTCTGAGCCTCACTGAAACCCTAGTCACAACTCACCAACAATATCCATCCATCAAGTTCTAATCCATTAAATAACTTTGGGTCATAATTCTAGTCTCCAAGACATTGAATTCTATCAATCCGGATGATAAAATCCATCTCGAGCCTTAACTATTGAATTCCCCAGCCTAAAACCTCTTTAAAGCCCAAAAATGCACTAAGCGTCGCGGCCCTAGGAACTCATGTCGCGGCCCCCAGCTCAACCCGAGGCCCAGCCTCATTTCTGCCTACACGTGCTGCGGCCTTGCCTGTAGGGCGCACAACACGCCTCCACTTTTAGGCGCCCTAATGTTATAAGGGGCCGCGGCTCAGCAAGAACAATGCTACGACCCAACCCCTCGAACCAAGAAAAACCCACCATTTTCTCTACCAAAACCAAGCTAATTACCCCTAAAATCATTCTAACAACTTAATTTAATCTTCTCAGAAGTTCCACTATGATTCCAGCAGAAAACCTAACAAACTCTAGCTTTAAAACTCATTAAACCAAACATTCAATCTTTAACTTCAACACCTCAAAGGAACTAAGAAAACCGGTCAATAACCACTGAATTAAGTAGCTAAAATCACAGTTAATGCTTACCTTAGCCTCTGTTTGAATCCTCAAAGTGATGATGAGTTAATCCCCAGGTCAAGAGCTCAAATCCTTGCTTAATTCCCAGCTTTTCCCTTGGTTTGGCTTAGTGAAAATAACGAGAGAGAGAGTGTGTTCGGTTTCTCCAAGTTTCTGAGTATTTCTTTGGTCTTGTTTTATTTACTTAGTCTCTAAGGTTATCTCAAGGCTCGAGGTACCAAAAACGTCCCCAAGGGCAAAATGGTAAATTTCCCCAATATTCCCCCCTAGACATTCTATCTTCAAATATATTTCAAAATATTTATTTCCATAACCTGATAACCCCATAAAACGTCTAATACCCGAAATACCCCTCGACTCGCCCCGAGTTGGATTTTCGACCCCGTTGTGACTATCTAGCTAACAGCTCCCTAGGACTATCTTAGATCGTGCAACACAGATATATCACAAGTATATCACAATTATCACATTTATGCCCTCAACGGGCTAAAATTACAAACATGCCCCTAACAACCAAACGGGGCCCACATGCATATTTAATTCACCTAAACATGCATCTCTAATCACATATTCATACAAATTCACATATTATAATATTAAATCACTTATTTCCCTCCAGGCACGCTAATCAAGGCCCTAAGCCTTATCAGCAAAATTTGGGTCGTTACACCAGCCGTCCCAGATGGGGGGGGGGGGGGGGGCAGAGGCAAACGTAAACCCCTCTCGGAGGCAGAGATTGGGGAAAGGACAAAACCATTCTGAGATCTCCCAGAAGGGCAAGAGGGGCTATGAGCTCCAGTACTCAGAGTACACCAATTTAGTAGATACCAGGGAAAACATATACCTAGTCATGGAAAGGATGGTTCAGTACCGAAACCCCCCCCCCCCCCCCCCCCCCCCCCCTGTTCAAAGGGGGAAAGAACTCGAGGGACACCAGCTAGAGGTGTGTGTACCACAAAGATGTGGGTCACTTGACCGAAGAGTGTCGTCAGTTGAAGGACAAAATTGAGAATTTGATCAAGCTACGACATCTCCACTAGTGGGTCAGAATGCTCGTGGGTGTTCTGGGAGTGCCAGTAGTTCCCGGACAACCCGCGATCCCGGGTGCACCTAGAGCATACCAGCCTCCCCAGGGTGGATACGTGACAGGCCCGGGAGCACAGGCCCCTCTGGGGGCCCCAATTGTGCAGGCACCCAAACCCGGGATGCCCTACCCCTCCGAAACTGCGACCTCGCGAGTAGATGGTCATGTAGCCACCATCTCGGGCGGGTCGCACCTGGGGGGACCATCCCTGAATGATCAAAAGTGCTACCTCAGCAAGCTTGACCATGACCAAGAGGTATACGCCTTGATCCAAGCACCGGCCCAACGCCCGAAGTTGATGGACCTCCCCATCACCTTCACGAAAGAAGACGCCCGGAACGTCCACTTCCCGCATCATGATCCTCTAGTCATCAATGCCCAAATAGCTAACAAGATGGTGTCATGAATATTGGTGGACGACAGAAGCTCTGTCAACATTTTGTTCAAGCTAGCCTTCATCGCGATTGGCTTGACTGAGGAAGATCTGGCCTCATGCCCAACTCAGATCTACGGGTTCAATGGTGATTCAATACTCCCAATGGGGAAGATCCAGCTACCCGTAACACTGGGGAACGAGATCCAAGGCTCGTTCAAATTGTATGTTCATAGTGGCAGACTGCCCCACTGCGTACAACATCATCTTTGGTCGGCCCGCGCTAGTCAATTTCGGTGCTATCACTTCCATCCGCCACCTTTGCATGAAGTTTCCCTGCTACAATGGAGGGTAGGAATGGTCTGGGGAGACCAGAAGAGCGCCCGAAAGTGTTACCACGTATCTGCCCAACATATTTATATGGTCCGAGAAGAACCTCTTGAGGAGGAAAATGTCAATCCAGTCTCGCCTCCTCCCCTGGCATGAAGGATGGTCCGGGAAGAGGACGAACTAGATCCGTGGATAGGGGTGGGCCGCGCACTGGAGCCCATGGAAGAAATTGAAGAGGTGTGCATCAGCAACACCGACCCGAGCAAGGTAATCCAAGTCGGGAATAACCTGAATACAAAGGTTCTGGCCACCATCATTGCCCGAGTGAAAGAGAACCAAGACGTCCTAACCTGGTCTCATTCGGATATGACCGCGATTGACCGCAATATCATCTACCACGCCTTGAACATCGACGAGGGCATGACTCTGGTCTGGCAGAAACGAAGACCTCTAGGGGTGAAGAGGGCAGAGGCCCTCAAACTAGAAGTTGAGAAGTTATACTCGATCAACTTCATGAAGGAAGCTTTGTATCCCGTATGGCTAGCCAATCCGGTGCTGGTGCCCAAGCCAAACGGGACGTGGAGAACTTGCATCAACTTCACAGACCTCAACAAGGCTTGCCCCAAAGATTGTTTCCCTCTACCCCGGATCGACCAAATGATAGATGCGACATCCGGCTATGAGATCTTGAGCTTCATGGATGCCTATTCAGGCTACAACCAGATCTCAATGCATGTAGTGGACCAGGAACACACCATCTTTCAAACCGACAAGGGGGTGTACTGCTACATCGTCATGCCTTTCGGACTCAAAAATGTCAGAGCCACGTATCAAAGGCTCGTCAACAGAATGTTCCAAGCCCAGTTGGGAAGGAATATGGAGGTCTATATTAACGACATGCTGGTCAAATCCAAGACCTCTGGAGGACACGCCGATGATTTGGCAAAAGCATTTGCAATCATTCAAAAGTATGGGATGAAGTTGAACCCCAAGAAGTGCACCTTTGGTGTGGGATCCAGGAAGTTCCTAGGCTTCATAGTAAGCTACCGAGGAATAGAGGCCAAACCGGACAAGATCAAAGCATTGATCAATATGCCCTCGCCACAGAAGCACAAAGACGTTCAGAGCTTTACAGGGCGAATAGCCGCCCTGAGCCGTTTTGTCTTGAAAGCCACGGACAAATGCATCCCGTTCTTCAACGTCCTTCGAGGAAGCCAAAGGTTCGAATGGTCAGCCGAATGCGAAGAGGCTTTCCAAAGACTTAAAGAGCATATGGCTTGAGCGCCAATCTTAGCAAAGCTGGTGGATGGAGAGCCGATGTACCTCTATTTGGTCGTGACCGAACATGCCATCAGTGCCGCGCTAGTACGGGAAGAAGAGAATGCCCAACTCCCAGTCTATTACGTAAGCAAGAGGTTATTAGGTGCGGAGTCGCGATATCCACTAATAAAAAAATTGACGTTTTGCCTACTAATTGTATCCTGTAAGCTTAGGCCTTACTTTCAAGCCCATGCCATAAGAGTGCTGACCAACCATCCCTTACGACAAATGTTACAAAAGCTGGAATCATCGGGGAGGCTCCTGAAGTGGGTCATGGAATTGAGTCAGTTTGACATTACGTATGTCCCCAGAATATCAATCAAGGGGCAGGCCCTGGCTGACTTAATCGTGGAATGTACCGGGATCACTGAAGATGACGATCACATCGATCCCACGGTACCCTTGTGGAAAGTTTTCGTAAACGGAGCCTCGAATGAAAACGGAGCAGGAGGCGGGATCATCCTGGTGTTACCACAAGGACACCAGTTACAAAGTGCCCTACGATTCCAGTTCAAAGCATTGAACAACTAGGTCGAGCACGAGGCCATGTTGGCCGGATTGCGCTTGGCCCAGGAAGTAGGGGCCGCAAGTTTGGAGATCTATAGCGACTCCTAATTGGTTGTCAGAAAATCTCGGGGGACTACCAAACAAAAAGGGGAAAAGATGGCAGCTTATGTGACATGAACGCGAGAGCTGCTTTAATCTTTTAAGAAACACTCCATCCGCCAGATCCCCAGGGAACAAAAAGTGTTTGCAGATATGTTGGCAAAACTGGCCACGGATGCTGAGGCAGAACTCTTCGGGCTTGTCCCGATCAACCATCTCCATGCACCAAGTATTCAAGCCCCCACAATTAACGCTATAGACTACTCCACGTCCTGGATGGGACCCATCATCCAATACCTAACAACCAGGGGGTTGCCCACAGACAGGGCAGTAGCTAGGAAGCTTCAGTACCAGGCCCCCAGATACGTCATGATGGAAGGAAAACTCTATCGCAGAGGGCTATCCATGCCATACCTCTGATGCTGAGATCATACAACCGGACTCAGCTTGTCCAAGAAAATCCTAAGGCAAAGATATTTCTGGCCAATCATGAAGAAAGACTATGTTGATTACGACCGCAAGTGCAAACAATGCCAAAGGTACGCGAAGATCCCGCGATCCCCTCCAACGGAAATAACTCTAATGACGAGTCCCTGGCCCTTCGCGGTGTGGGGAATTGACCTAGTAAGGTCGCTCCCGACCGGAAAGGGTTTTGTGAAATATGCTATCGTGGTCATCGACTATTACATCAAGTGGATCGAGGCAGAACCCATGAACACCATCACCTCGAAAAAGGCCCTGGACTTCGTCATCAACAACATTGTGTGTCGATATGGCCTCCCCTACAAGATCGTGTTCAACAACGGGAAGCAATTTGACAGCCTCCACTTCACTCACTTTCGTGAAAGGCATGGCATCATCAAAAACTTCTCTGCGGTCGCCAGACCTCAAGCAAACAAGTAAACAGAGGTCGTGAACAAGATCTTGAAGGGAACATTGAAGAAAAAGCTTCAAGCCTGCAAAAGCAAGTGGCCGAAAAAGCTGCCCCGCGTATTATGGGCATATCGGACCACCGAAAGAACGTCTACCGGACACACTCCTTACTCCATGGTATATGGATGCGAAGCAGTCATCCCAGTGGAAACAGCTATCCCATCCCGCAGAAGGGACACGTATGATCCCACTCAGAACCACGCCCTACTCCAGGAATCTTTAGACCTCATTGAGGAGATCCAGGAAGAATCCCAGGTTCAGCTGAAGATGTACCAAGGCAAGATTGCTCGGCATTTTAACTCTAAAGTTAAGAGCCAAAGGTTTGAAACCGACGATCTAATCCTGAGAAGAGTCTTCCTTGCAACCCAAGATATGGGAGTGGGGGTTCTGGGCCCAAACTGGGAAGGACCATATGAAATCCAATATGAAGTGTGTCCGGGAACATATCGCTTAAGGAGACTTGACAGAATAGAGGTCCCAAGGGCCTGGAACGCGGAATATCTCTATAAGTACTATCAATAGTTAGGAGGGCATGTTCCTGATTTTAATTTTTCTTGTAAGCAATGTACGCCCCGGGGCAGTTTCTTAGTTAATAAAAATGATGTGTGAAAAACATCATAAAGAAATATTGTAAAGAAATCGAAATTCGCGTCCGTCTACATAAAAAAGTGACCCAAGACTACAGTTTTTGCTCACTTGGGGGGCTATATCCATTCGTATGAACAAGTCTGGGAACAAGAACAAACAGGATGCAAAACACAAAATTTAGTCCTAGTTTGGACCGTACAAATTGGGGGTAGCAGAAACCCAACTCCTAACAAAAGGACGCAAGGCTAAGGCCTAGTCCCAACCAAGACTAACATGGTCTGGGGGGTATAACCCGAAAGGACGCAAGGCTAAGGCCTAGTCCCAACCCAGACTGATATGGTCTGGGGGGTACAAACCTGAAAGGATGCAAGGCTAAGGCCTAGTCCCAACCCGGACACACATGGTCCGAGGAGTACAAACTCGAAAGGACGCAAGGCTAAGGCCTAGTCCCAACCCAGACATACATGGTCCGGGGGGTACAAACCGGATAGGACGCAAGGGTCAAGCCTAGTCCCTGCTCGGACATGCGTTGTCCAGGAGTATAAAGAACATGAAAATCAGTTAACCGAATGTGGTCCCAGATAACCAGATACTTGTCCATGTCTTCACCATAACAACCCGAAATTGTTAGAACGTGAGTCCTAGGTATGAATTATCTATAATTAGTCTTATAAATGGCCCAGAACGTGGGAACCTCACCCATAGGTCCAAAATAAGTTGATCAACTAACCTCTGATGGCCCAGGCCGTTGGAACCTGAACACCAAAATCAGGACAAACAAACTTGGTGACAACTGTTAACTCTCTAATGGCCCAGGCCGTTGGAACATGAACAGCAGGATTGAAGCGAGTTAAAATGTTAAAATCTAAAGAGATCTCCGATGGTCCAAGCCGTTGGAGCCCGTATTACAAAATCGGGACGAACACGGTTCCCCAGGTGTAATAAACGTTTTCTATTTTCCCCAAATGGTTCCGACCGTTAGAACCAGGACCGAATATTCAACTCTTTCATGCAAGGTGGTAAAACACTTAGTGAGATTCTAACAAATTGAACGTGAAAAACTTTGTGCAAAAGGAAAAATTAGATACACATAAAAATTGTCTTAGACGCACCTGCGTCCATAAAAGTGTTACAAAAAAAAAAAGAGAAAGAAAAACATAAAGTAAAAGACCCGGGCTTAGGCTTCTCCATGTCCTGATGCCTCCAGGTTGGCCCCGTCTATCTCCTCCTCATCCAAGGGCTCCGCGTCAGCTTTCTCCTTAGCCTCGAACTTGGCTCTCTTCGCGGCAGGATCAGGGTAAAGCAGGAGGCTCATGTTCTTACCCTGGAGCCAGGCCATGTAGATAGCCTCGTCAAAGGTGGCCTCCAACAAGGCATCCGCTTGCTCTTTCCCTTGACGAGCCTCTCCATGCATTTTCACCTCCAGCTGAAGCAGATCATCTAAGGCCTGGATTCGAGACTCAAGAGCGGTGATCTTCTCCCGATCCTAGTGAGACTGGGCTTTGACTGCCTTCAGGACAGCCTTAGATGATGCCTCAGAGCCCTGAACACAGAGAAGCTCCGCCTCCAGACTAGCCACCAAATTTTTATACTCAGCTTCTCTCCGGGATGAAGTTTCTTCAAGCTGGAACTGGGCCCGAGCAGCCTCTTCGCGGTCTGCTTTGGCTTGGGCCACCTCTTTGGCCAGGGCTTCCTTAGTGGCTTCCTGCTGGTACACAACCACCTCCAATTCCACCTTGCCCGTCTCCAATTTCATTGCCATCTCGACCACCAAGTTAGCATTCCAATGGGCCAGCAAAGCATCCTGGAACAAATCAAAGTTAGAAGAAAATACGGATTAAAAATACGAAAAGTAAAGGGGGATACGGGCAGATGACTTACAGCAGTCCTGGTGACGAATAGCCTGCGAGATGAACAGAGCATCCTGGTTAGCCAAGGTGGCGTATCGTTTCAGCTAAAGATTATACATGGTAGTCCCAACCTGCTCCAACAGGTCCGCGGCGAATGGGGTTGTGGCCTACCCGAATTTGTGGCGAAAACTTGTCTCAGCAACAAAAGATCGTCAGAGAACTCAACCTTACAAAAGATCGTCAGAGTCCAGTAAACCTCCTCCCTCCTTCCCCGGCCGTCTTCCCATGTCTGGGACACCACCTTTGACCGCTCCTCCTGCAGGATCATCTCCCCCTCTTCAGGAAGAACCAGATTGAAGGGGCACATGGGAGCCTCCAGAAGTTCCCGAGCGGCGAACTGACTTTCCCTGGAAGAATTCTCAGCCAAGGAGAGGTCTTTAAGCTTGGCCCTCTTTGCCCAATTCATGGACTCACCCGCAGCCGAGTCCGCGACCCTTTTCTAAGACCCCCGACTTGCCAGAGGTTCCTGCTCCAGGTCAATGACCGGAGGTCGAGTAGGTTGGGGCAGGACAGCTTTGATATGAACAGTCGTAGTAGGGATCGCGGTTGAGGCCTCCCCGACCATATTCGGCTCTGGTACCAAGCCCCCAAGAATTGCGTCCAACACCTTGTTCTTGGACACGCCTCTGGCAGCTTTCCTGGCTGATGCCCTGGCCTTGGCCGCTCGGGCCTGCTTCATCTTGACCACAGGGTTAGACATATTGGATCCTTCTGAAATAGACAAACATAAAGAAATTTAGCAAAGTATACAAGTAAGGATAAGAAGTGATTCAAAAGAAAAACTAGGCTAAGGTCCTCCGGGACGAACCCTTATTTAGAACCCGGGCTCGACTCAATTCTCCTATAGCGAAGGAATGAATTCGGTCTCCCATGTCATCCAGGTCCAGGAAGTTTCCATATTGAAGGAACCCGGATGAGTACATATTGAAGGAACCCGGATGAGTACATGAGAGTCTCCAGGTCTACAATGATGGGGGATGAAGGTCTCATTTCTCTAACGACCCCGAACAGGGGGGCTCGACAAACTAGTCTATCCCTAACTAAGTCCCCAAAATCTGGAGCATAAGTCAAAAGAAAAGGCGAATTACCTTGCCCCGATACACTAGCCCCGGGAGCCCCCGTGTTCGACTAAGCCTCGTCAAAGAGAGCTTCCAGCTCCTCAAAGGCGGCCATCTCTGTTTGTTGAGCTTGTTCCCTCTTCCTTTTTGTCGCATCCGCCCGGGCCGCGTCTTCCACAGCCTTGATATGTTCGAGGGATAGTTCCTCCCTCAAAGCCAGATCTTTCTCGCATTGTATCCCCCGGAGGCTAGGGGACACAATCGTCTGGTTGGCCGCCAACATCCCAATTACTCGCAGGCTGGCAGTGTTTATATAGCTCCCTACGTCTAAGTCCTCCGCGCCTAACGTGGCACAGAACTTCTTCTGGTCAAGGATCGACTGGGTAAGGGGGGTCTGGGCATAGGGTCCTGTCATCTAGGACTGTAAGTTGAAAGCGAATAACAAAAAGAATGAATTAAACTAGGAAGAAAGAGACTATTTACCCACTCATAGGAAGTCCAGCATCAACATGGGGTTCTTATCCAGGAGGAACCCGGATGTCATAAACCAATAGTGTCTGACATCCGGGGGATGTTTCCAGGAACTGGTGGGGGCAGGAAAATTGCCACAAGGCTTCAGTCTGTAGAAGTCATCCTGGATCTTGCCCTTGGCGTTAAGCTGCGGCTCTAGCTTATAAAAGTACAACACCTCAGTCGGGGTTGGCTCAGGTATTTCCTTCGCCACGCAGAAGGTGCGCCATCCCACGAGGAGTCGGTAAGCTTGGGGCAAGAACTGAAACGACGCTTTCCCTACAAACTTAAGGAATTGCGTGAAATATTCGTGGAGTGGGAGAGTGGCTCCCGCACTGATGTGGCCCATGCTCCAGGCCCCAAATTCGCCCATGCTGGTTTGGGCCTTTTCCTCCTTCCTAGCTAGGCGGTTATAAAATAGTCCAGGAGTCTACTCCACGCCCAAATGCTTCTCCAAGATATCCAACATCCGGTAGTTCTGGAATAGGTTCTCTTCCCCGTCCATCTCCCATGTGTTGCAATTAGGGGGTTTATGTAACGCCCTACTTCCTTAGAGCCGTTACTAGGTGTGTTTAAAATCGTGCTTTCAACTCGCTAATCGAGGTTTTAACTCAAAACGTGTCACTAAGCCATAATTAAAAAGAAAACAGAGGCTAGCTCTCCACTGACCACCATGCGGGCCGCGGCGCACTCGAATTTTCTCAGCCTCCCATGGCTGCGTGCGCATGCGGGCCGTGGCACACCCCTCCTAGGGCCGCGGCTCCATACGACGAACCCAGATTTTCCATCAGTTTTTTCATCCCTTCTTCAAGCCAATTACCACCAAAACCAAGCTAAGACTCCTAGATATTCAACATAATTACTCCAGCACAGAAACAACATCAAAACCTCATCAATGTATGCTCCGAAACTTAGCTAAAACACCCAAAGATTAAGCAAGCTTAGCTACATGCAATCCTCTAGAACCAGTAGAAAGTTAAAGACTATTCTTTAATGTTTAGAGCTTACCTTGCTGAGCTTAATCCCAGAATTTTGATCCTCAATCCCAAAGCTTCAAGCTCCTAAAGCATCCCAGCTGAAATCCTTCAATTCCTTGGTAATTCCTTTAGATTTCCTCTTGAATTCCACCTTAGAGAATGTAAGAGAAAGGAGAGCAAAAGCTAACTTCAGTTCTTAGGAGAGTATGAGTCGGTTTCTCAAGGTTTCTAAACAGTTCCTTTCTTTTATTGTTTTATATAACTTAAGTCTAAAGGTTACCTCAAGGCTTGGGGTGTCAAAACGTCCCCGAGGGCAAAAATGGTAAATTCCCCAAATATTCCCACCTAGGCATTCTATCCTCAAATATATCTCCAAATATTTACTTCCATGTCCCGATAATCCCATGACTCAACTAATACCCGAATTACCCCTCGACTCGCCCCAAGTCCGAATCTCAACCCCGTTGTGACTCTCTGGCTAACCGTTCCCCAGGACTGTCTCGGATCGTGCTGTACAGACATATCACACGTATACAACATATATTTCATTTATCACATTTATGCCCCCAATATCCAGACGGGGTCCACATGCACATTTAACTCAATTAAACATGCATCATAATCATATATACACATAAATTCACATATAAGCAAATTAAACCACTTATTACCCTCCGGGCACACTAATCAAGGCCCTAAGCCCGATTAGCAAATTCGGGTCGTTACAACTATCCCCTCCTTACAGAAATTTCGTCCTCGAAATTACGTGAACAACTCGGGGTACCGCTCCCTCATCTCTGACTCAAGTTCCCACGTCGCCTCCTCAACCTTGTTGTTCCTCCACAACACTTTCACCAAGGCGATGGTCTTGCTCCTCAAGACCTTATCTTTTCGATCAAGAATCTGAACCGGCTTCTCTTCATAGGACAAATCCTGATCAAGCTCCAAATTCTCAAAACTCAAGACATGCGTTGAGTCTGACATATACTTCCGAAGCATAGATATATGAAATACATCATGAACCCCCGATAAAGATGGAGGCATCGCTAATCTGTAAGCTACCTCACCAACTCGTTCCAGTATCTCGAAGGGGCCAACAAACCTGGGGCTTAACTTACCCCGAACGCCAAATCGTTTCACACCCCTCATGGGTGAAACCCTAAGGAACACATGATCTCCCACCTGAAACTCCACACTCCTACGTCTCAGGTCTGAATAACTTTTCTGTCGACTCTGGGAGGCAAGCATACGCGCTCTGATCTTCTCAACTGCCTCATTGGTCCTTTGAACCATCTCTGGACCCAAATACCTACTCTCACCTGTCTCATCCCAATGAATAGGTGATCAACACTTTCTTCCATAAAGCATCTCGTACGGAGCCACACCGATGGTCGCCTGATAACTATTGTTGTACGGGAATTCAATCAAAGGAAGATACCTACTCCACGATCCCCCAAAGTCAAGCACACAGGCCCGCAACAGATCCTCCAATATCTGAATCGTCCTCTCAGACTGCCCATCCGTCTGAGGATGATAAGCAGTACTAAACCGTAACTGCGTGCCCATAGCCTTCTGCAAGCTCTCCCAGAACTTGGATGTGAAGGTGGGGTCTCTATCCGACACTATCGACCTCGGAGCCCCATGAAGTCGAACAACCTCCTTTACATACAATTCAGCGTACTGCTCAACAGTATAGGTTGTCCTAACAGGCAAGAAGTGGGTGGATTTGGTATACCTATCCACAATCACCCACACAGAGTCATGCTGTCCCACAGTTCTTGGTAAACCAACCACAAAATCCATAGTGATATCTTCCCACTTCCATTCCGGAATCCCCAAAGGCTGCAATAACCCCGCTGGCCTCTGGTGCTCAGCCTTGACCTGCTGACAAGTTAAACACTTAGCCACATAATCTACCACGTCCCTCTTCATACCCGACCACCAATATAAAACTTTCAAGTCCTGATACATCTTCGTCGTACCCGGGTGCAGAGAATAGGGAGTGGTATGCGATTCATCCAAGATCTCTCGCCGAAGATCAGAATCCATTGGAACACAGATCCGACCCTTATACCTCAATAATCCCATCTCTGAAATGGAGAAGTCCTTTGTCGCTCCGACTAAAGCACCCTCCCTATGACCTCGCAACAGAGAATCTTTCTCCTGCGCTTACTTGATTCTCTCAAGGAGTGTAGACTGAAGAGTGATGTTGGCTAACTGTCCAACCACCAACTCTATACCCGCTCTGGTCATCTCCTCAGCTAACTTATCGGACATCCGCCTCGAGCTAAACAACTGTCCTGGGCCCTTCCGACTCAATGCATTTGCCACAACATTAGCCTTCCCAGGATGGTAAAGGATATCACAATCATAATCCTTAACCAACTCCAGCCACCGCCTCTGGCGCATATTCAAGTCCTTCTGGGTAAAGAAATACTTTAGGCTCTTATGGTCAGTGTATATCTCGCACTTCTCACCATAAAGATAATGCCTCCAAATCTTAAGTGCAAACACCACTGCTGCTAACTCTAGGTCATGTGTAGGATACCTTTGCTCGTACTCCTTTAACTACCTTGATGCATAGGCTATTACTTTGCCAGCTTGCATCAACACACACCCCAAACCCTGCCTAGACGCATCACAATAGACCACAAACTTTTCATTCTCTGTCGGCAAGCTAAGTACTGGAGCAGTAATTAATCGCCGCTTAAGTTCCTTAAAACTGTTCTCACATCTGTCCGTCCAGACATACCTGGTCTTCTTCTTTGTCAACTCTGTCAATGGTGTAGCTATTCTGGAGAACCCCTCAACAAATCGCCGATAGTACCCTGCCAAACCCAGAAAGCTTCTCACCTCAGGAACATTACTCGGTCTAGGCCAATCTCTGACCGCCTCAATCTTACTTGGGTCAACCAGAATCCCCTCCTTACTAACGATATGGCCCAGAAATGTAACTTGTGGCAACCAAAACTCACACTTACTGAACTTAGCATACAACTTATGCTCCCTCAACCGCTGTAGTACCAATCGCAAATGCTGCTCATGTTCCATCTCTGTCTGAGAGTACACCAAGATATCGTCGATAAACACAATCACAAACTTGTCCAGATAGTCCTTGAAAACCCTATTCATCATGTCCATAAAAGCTGCTGGGGCATTGGTTAATCCAAAGGACATAACCAGGAATTCATAGTGTCCATACCTCGTTCGGAAAGTAGTCTTTGGTATGTCCTCCTCTTTGATCCTTAACTGATGGTAACCTGATCGGAGATCTATCTTGGAGAACACTGTCCTTCCCTGTAGCTGATCAAACAAATCATCGATCCTAGGCAATGGATACTTATTCTTAATGGTCAATTTATTCAGCTCCCTGTAATCAATGCACATCCTGAGGGACCCATCCTTCTTCTTAACGAACAACACTGGAGCACCCCATGGCGAGAAACTCGGTCTAATGAACCCCAAATCAAGTAACTCCTGCAGCTGAATCTTCAACTCCTTTAACTCCGCTGGAGCAATTCTATAAGGTGTCCTAGATACTGGCTCCGCTCCTGGTATCAACTCTATAACAAAGTCAATCTCCCTCTGAGGCGGTAACCCTGGCAGATCCGCTGGAAATAACTCCGGAAACTCACACACCACCCTTGTCTCACCCGGTCCAACCGGCACCACCCTAGAAGTATCCACAACGCTTGCCAGGAATCCTATGCAACCTTTCTGTATCAGGTCCCTCGCCCGTAAGGCTGAAATCATCGGTACACGCGGTCCACTAACTGTCCCCACAAACACAAAGGGTACCTCCCCTTCTGGTTCAAAAGTCACCATCCTGCGCCTGCAGTCTATCGTTGCCCCATACTTGGATAACCAATCCATTCCCAAGATTATGTCAAAATCATCCATCTCTAACTCAATCAAATCAACAAACAATTCCCTACCATCTACCTCCACAGGTAATGCCCTAATCCACTTCCTAGAGACTACCAACTCCCTTGTTGGCAACAAAGTCTAAAATCCCCTAGCATACACACCACTCGGTCTACAAAGCTGATCTATCACCCTAGCAGATACAAATGAATGGGTAGCCCTTGAATCAAACAAGGCAGAATACAAAGAACCGACACTAGAGATCTGACCTGCCACCACTGAGGGGCTAGCCTCCGCCTCAGTCTGTGTCAAAGTGAATACCCTGGCAGGAGCAAGACTGTCACTCTGCTTCTGCTCCTCCTTCTTAACTTGAGGGAAATCCCTTTTCAAATGGCTGGTACTCCCACAAACAAAGCAAGCCCTGATCCTGCACTCACCCTGGTGTCGACGCCTGCACCGTGGACACATAGGAAAACTCCTCCAGTTATCACCGCCACCCTGTCGGCCGGTGGAAGCACCCCGCACTCTCCTATCAGAACTATGAGGAGTAAATGAATCTGGAGCTCTTCTTTTCTGCTCGCTGGGGCCACTGCCCCGACTGGTCCCAACAAACGGAGGCACTGTCCTCTTGGCATCGCGCCTAACAGCGCTGTCCTTCCACATTTGATCCTCAACCCTCTCAGCAGTAAGGGCCTTATCCACCGCTTGGCCATAAGTGGTAGTCGCTGGATCCAAGGTAATGTTCACATCGCGGGCAATCATAACATTCAACCCCCGCACAAACCTATCCCTCCTGGCCGCATCTGACGGCACTAGATCTGGCGCAAACTTCGCCAATCTATCAAACTTGATTGCATACTCTGTTACTGTCAATCGATTCTGAGTCAGGTTGATAAACTCATCAACCTTCGCAGCTCGCACTGCCACACTGTAATATTTCTCATTAAAAACACTTTTAAACTCCTCCCATGTCATAACCGCAACATTCCTCCGCTGGCTCACCATATCCCACCAGATGCGAGCATCAGCCCTGAGCATATAGCTCGCACAATCAACCCTGTCATGTCCTTCGACCCTCATAAAATCCAAGATCATAGAAATCAGGTTCATCCACTGCTCCGCCAGCAATGGGTCTGAACCACCCTCAAAGGTAGGAGGTTGCTGCTTCCTGAACCTTTCATACAAAGGTTCCAACCTATTCTCCAGAGTAGACTGAACAGGCACTGGCACTGCAGCCTACTGCATTGGCAGCCCAGTAACCTGAGGCGGGGCCTGCTGCCTCATCTGTCGCAGCTCTTCCTCTGTTCTCTGCAGCCTGGCCTCCATTTCAGCCAATATCTGTTGCCAGTTCTGTGGGGTAGGTGGAGGGTCCTGACCCTGGTTGTCATCCTCGGCCCTACTGCCGTGGAGTTTAGCTGATTGACGAGGCATCTCAACAAATATGCCTGCAACCATCGACGCCGCTCATTAGGCAAGACAACAACATCCAAAACCACCTCCCAGGCACATCAGTAATCCACACAAAACAACTCATATGGCACATAACACACAGCGGGCCATGCCCTAGCATCATGCGTATGTTAACTAATTCATCATGCTCTATACAAAACATACAAGCATACAGGGCATTTAAACACATATTCAGACATATCAACCATTCTTACCAACCAACCCTGAGTTAAGCCTGTCACTGACTACGTGTGTACATGTTCGGTCAATCTCCAGAACCAATAACCTTGGCTCGCTCTGATACCAAGTTGTAACGCCCTACTTCCTTAGATCTGTTACTAGGTGTGTTTAAAATCGTGCTTTCAACTCGCTAATCGAGGTTTTAACTCAAAACATGTCACTAAGCCATAATTAAAAAGAAAACATTAGAGAAAGTAGTTTTTCACAATTAATTATAAAAAAAAATTTACATTTGGGATCCCAAAACATAATTTAGAAAATGTTTACAACACAAAACTGATCAGAGTCGACTAGACGACAAAATCTAAGTTCATTTACAAGCATCCCCCAAAATCCCCTAACTGTGACAGCCAGGCTGGCCGGACATGTACACGCCGCCTCACGCCAGCTGTGCTCATGGTTGGTTGATCTTCTCTTTACCCTTACCTGCACCACAGAGCATCTGTGAGCCGAAGCCCAGCAAAAAAACACATAACAGATAACATACGCAATACATGAATCAAACATATAAGCAGGCCACCAATGGCTAAACACGAACGGCCTAGCCGTCCCAGGCGTTTACCAAACCCTGGGTTCGTGGACCATGCCGTTAGGATATCTCAGGTATCCTGTTAGGGACTCGCCCTGGCGACTTGCACCCCACGTGCTCTACGCCGTTACCGGCCTTAAGCCGTTCTCGGCCTTGCACTCATCGTGCTTGATGCCGTTCCCGGTATACACCGTTCCCGGCTCTTGCCGATCACACATATAATATCAAACACAGTATAGCAACAAGCACAGAATTCAAGCATAAACAGATAAAGAGCCATGCTCTGCAATTCTAGTATATAGGGCTCGGCCCTACATGTCATTTCTATTCAATATATCGGGCTCAGCCCTGCACACAAGCTCTATGGATATAGGGGTTTTCTTACCTGAGTTCCGAGCTTCCTGAGCACCGATACCCCGAGCACAGTCCACTAACGTGAGCCTTGCCGAAATCCTAGTCACAACACATAACAATATCCGACTATCAAATTCCAACCCAACAAATAACCTCAAACCATAACCCTAACCTCCGGGATCTTGAATTCTATCAATCCGAATGATAAAATCCATCCCGAGCCTTACCCTTTAAGTTCCCAAGTCAAAAATATCATTAAAATCCTCACTGACACTAAGGGCCGCGGCCCCACCCTCTAGAGCCACTGCTAGCCTCAAAACAGAGGCTAGCTCTCCACTGACCACCACGAGGGCTGCGGCGCGCTCGAATTTTCTCAGCCTCCCATGGCTGCGCGCGCATGCGGGCCGCGGCACACCCCTCCTAGGGTCGCGGCTCCATACGACGAACCCAGATTTTCCATCAGTTTTTTCATCCCTTCTTCAAGCTAATTACCACCAAAACCAAGCTAAGACTCCTAGATATTCAACATAATTACTCCAACACAGAAACAACATCAAAACCTCATCAAAGTATGTTCAAAACTTAGCTGAAACACCCAAAGATTAAGCAAGCTTAGCTACATGCAATCCTCTAGAACCAGCAGAAAGTTAAAGACTAGACTTTAATGTTTAGAGCTTACCTTGCTGAGCTTAATCCCAGAATTTTGATCCTCAATCCCAAAGCTTCAAGCTCCTAAAGCATCCCAGCTGAAATCCCTTCAATTCCTTGGTAATTCCTTTAGATTTCCTCTTGAATTCCACCTTAGAGAGTGTAAGAGAAAGGAGAGCAAAAGCTAACTTCAGTTCTTAGGAGAGTATGAGTCAGTTTCTCAAGGTTTCTAAGCAGTTCCTTTCTTTTATTGTTTTATATAACTTAAGTCTAAAGGTTACCTCAAGGCTCGGGGTGTCAAAACGTCCCCGAGGGCAAAAATGGTAAATTCCCCAAATATTCCCACCTAGGCATTCTATCCTCAAATATATCTCCAAATATTTACTTCCATGTCCCGATAATCCCATGACTCAACTAATACCCGAATTACCCCTCGACTCGCCCCAAGTCCGAATCTCAACCCCGTTGTGACTCTCTGGCTAACCATTCCCCAGGACTGTCTCAGATCGTGCTGTACAGACATATCACACGTATACAACATATATTTCATTTATCACATTTATGCCCCCAATATCCAGACGGGGTCCACATGCACATTTAACTCAATTAAACATGCATCATAATCATATATACACATAAATTCACATATAAGAAAATTAAACCACTTATTGCCCTCCAGGCACACTAATCAAGGCCCTAAGCCCGATTAGAAAATTCTGGTCGTTACAGTTTATGTCCTTCCAGGACGAAAGGGGCTGCTTGGACGTACTCTTCTGGATGAAGGGTGACATCGTGACTCATGGCTGATGATCTGGGAACAAAAGGGAACAAAGCAAACAACCAAGCAGTTAGCACCAAAACCCAAAAAGGTCGGTCAAGGTACAGGGCTCTCCTACAAACTTCTTGGAAGAGTCCCCTCCGGATCAGATCTGGGATCACCAAAGATCTGCAGAACCCTGATCGGGAACAAATAAGAAGAGTTTTTTCTAAGGCTTTCCCAAGACGGCCTATTACCGCTTGTTCAGGGACAAACCGGACCTAAGAGAATCCGGGACAACCCATAAAATTTGTTCTCTTATTCTAAGACAATTAGAGCTACCCTAAACGGTGGCCTTAGCTCTAACAACCCTATAGCTATAACAGCAGTATAACAAAATGATAAGCACGAGAAAACATGAGTAAAAGGGTCGGAAAACTTACGAAAAAGTGCTGATTGTGGAGGATGATATGTTTCCGGAAAAAAAGTCGGCAGAACCACGGTCTTGGACAAGCGGAGGCAACACAGAAGTTCGTCCAACGGTCGGGTCAAAGTCACACTTTCTAGCAACGGTGTAGAAATCAAATGCGTAGGAAAAAGACGACGACGAAGGCAGAGTAACTGACGAAGAATTTCATCGGCAAGCTAGGACATAAAAGGTCCTTTCTGTGATTTCGATTCGTTCAGAGTGTGTAAAGTTTTTGAATGAAAATATGGGGGTATTTATAAGAACCAAAATTTTTTTTTTTGATCTGACGGTACAACACGACCCCCCCCCCCCCCCCATCGAACGGTCCCGGATCGCGCAGGGGCATTAATTAGCCCACTCGAGTATCGGATCGTGGTTTCCCAAAGTCGCAATCCACACCGCCTCGATCCAAAGATCCACAGGAAAAGCATCTCAAAGGTCATCCCATCCAACGATCCTCAATAATGCAATAATATTAAAGGATCCGTTCATGCAGATGGGACGCTTCAGAATTTGCGCTGACGTTTGACTGCCAACATGGTAATAAAGAGAATGTCTCCTAATTTGTCAGACTCGAGTACCTTCAACGCGCCAATTGCAGGGGGACACATGTGTATATCATGACGAAGTTGAAAGATCAAGGGTCATCTAAACGGCCCTGAAGTAAATGAATCGGGGCTCTGGTAAACAAACTCGGATCCTAGTAAAGGGACTGGGCCTTTGGGATTTGATCAGGGATGTTAATACAAATGCTTATTATACAAGCTCTCGGCAATAAATTCCCCATGAAAGCAGACCCGTATCCTTGGGAATGAACCGGGATGTGGAGAATTGATCCGGGGAAGGAAGCAAGCCTCCACCTCGCAAGCATAGATGAAGGCTCAAGGGGTAAATAATATCCTCGTTTTCATTCCAACATTCATGGCTCCGCATATTGAGTCCATGGGCCACCTTGAAGGGACTTAAGGCCCAGATCAGGCCCCATAGACAAGGAAGGAGTGAGCTTGGCGGCCCAAATATCAGTAAAGCCCAAACGGTATCCCATAATAGAAGCCGGGACCATGAAGTTAGTATGTTGCATGTTCCCGAACCCTTTTTTCGGTGCCCCCCGAGATGTGATGAAGATATCGTTTCCTCCAAGTCTAAAAATAGACCAGGATGACAATGGATGAACCCAGATCCTGGTAAACAAACCAGGATCCGGCTAAATTAAGAGTGATGTTAGTAAATGGACCCGGACCAGGCGACCAGGTTGGGCATGATAAGTTGTCCCTGATGCTGATATCATCCTGAGAAACACAGAGTTTTGTCCCCATAACTAACCTGCAGAAGAGGTTACATACGGATTGAACGCCGTCAGTTCATAATTGTATTGCCTCTACTCTGACAGATCCTGTCCCCCGGATCTCCTTCGAAGCCCACGCGAACTAGACTGAAGCTGCGTACTGTTGTCAGTCTTATAGCGTGATTACGCTCAGGCCGGCCCAGTGGGCCCTGATTAGTGCATTTTATTTGTTAAAATCCTTTGTATTAAGCCTCCATCAGCTAGAAAATAGTGTTTATACCCTTATTGGGCCCGAATTAGTCCGGCCCAAACCTAGCGCACTCAACTGCCTATAAATATGAACAGTTGTGCACTTGGAAGGGGATTCGATTTCTTCTCTTGTAAGCATACATTCTGCTCAAATTCAGAGAGATCTTATTACTTAAGCTCCAAAATCTCTAATACAATCGACTTATGGACTAAGGCTCTTTAACGCCCCAATCACGTAAATTCTTTGTGTGATAATCTACGTTCTTCGCTTTCTAAGCTCTCTTATCTCTTATAATTCTAGTTTCCAAAATACTCAATTAACAAAACCCATGAAGGAAATTCATACAAAAATATTTGAGACTAAACCCTAAGTCTCGGGGAGACCTACCCTATGGTCTTGATACCTAGGCTCGGGTATCACAATTGTATTTTCACACAATCCGCTAAAAATCTTTTTCTGTAAAAGTTCTGCTATTAACCTGTACTTTCAACAGTCGGTAAAATATATAAAAGATTTTAGCCGGTATTATATCCTGAAAATACTAATTAAATTCCTTAATTATTTTTCAAGAAAATAAAATCTTAATTTTCCTTTTATTTTTCTTAAGGTTTTAATCTCTAAAAATCGTTTTAAGAAAATTTTCTAATTTATCTTAATTAGGAAAACTGTTAAAAATTTATCATCTTGACTAATTAATTTTTTTCCAAAGTCAATGAATCAAGTTTACTTACTAGAAAAATAATTCACTTAATTATCTTCTCTAAATATAGGGTTTTAAACCCTTTTTAATTTATTAACTTATTAATAAATTAATTATTTTATGTTTAGAAAGAATAACAATTTTTTAATAAAAATAATTCTCACTAATCTTAAAGTGGTATTTTAGGTCAAAATATGTTTTCAAGACTTGCCAAGTTTTTATCTTGCAATAAGCAAAATTTTACTTTTTACCTTAAGTTCCAAAATCTCATTTTTGCCTCAAGTGTGAAAACCTTATTTTTCACATTTTTAATTACATACTTTGTTAGGTCATAACTTTAAATTTACTTACCCAATTGTTACCAAAATTTCCCAATTCCATTTTTGGTATGCCATTTAGGTCTTTGTAAAATCTTAGGTCAAAGGGAGCATTTTTCATTGGTAAAATTATTTTCCAACAATGAGGTAAAAATGACCTTTTCAAGTCCTTAATTTTTCCAAACTTTGGCACTTAATAACTTTCAAACCGTTCAGTATTTTATTACCAAATTTTACAGTGAAATACTAGGTTATGCCAATAATATGTCCACTAAAGTTTAGAAAAAACTGGGTTCATTTGCCATATACAGTGGCTGTCCAAACTTGGTCCCGAAATTAAGAATACGAAAAAATAGTTTTTTACCTAAACTTTGAAATAGCATAACTCACTCATTTTTAAACATTTTTTAGTGTTTCAAAAGCTCAATTTTATGTACTCAATCTCAAAAACATCACAGTATAATCAAATTTTACAAAATGAATATACAGTGGATGCTTGACCCCTTGGAAGTCACAGCTCAAAACTTGTATTTTGTTTTAGGGTTCTCACCAAAACCCTTAGGGATTTTGGTCACTATTTTAAAAAATCAACACACAAGCATCATAAAAACTATAGAGCAACTACCATAGCCTTATTACATCACTAATAAGAAACTTTAAGCATTAAATATACAAAATAATGCTTAAAAATAAAAACCATACAATAACAACCATAAAAAGTAAGCTTTTTACCTCTTGTTGTTCTTGCTTAAGGTTTGGATCTTTCTACTAGCTTTGGCTCCTTCAAAACCCTTCCTACTAGCTTTGAGTCCTTCAGAACTCTACTAGCTTTGTTGGATCTTTCTACTAGCTTTGTTGTTCTTGCTCTAGGATTTTGATGTTCCTACTAGCTTTGAGTCCTTCAGAACTCTTTCAATACCTTAACCAACTCCCCCCCAACAACATAGATAGTTAGCTATTGAAAGACCTATGGTTAAAAACTTTACAAAGTCAAGTTTTTTAAAACTTTACCTTAGGGAAATCCTTCCTAGACCAAAGCTTAATGCTTCCAAGCCTTCTTAGTGTTCTTGAGGTTGAAGATTGAGAGAAAACTTGAGAGAGAATTTTCAAAAAAAGATGAGAATGCAAGTGAGAGAGAGTGGGGTCAGTTGGGGAGTTGGAAGAGCTTATACAAATAATATCCTATAACAACTTAAGTGTTTTACTACCCACTTGCCCATTTACCCTAATACTTAAATAAATGGGATTAAACTTAATTAAAATTTTGTCATTCCAATTAATTCCTTCACAGCCACCCACCATTTAGTTTATATATGTGTTTATATATATTTTTTATATAAAGGTTAATAAGTATTTCCTAAGAAGAAAATCCAATTTGACTTCCTATAACCCTTTTCACTCTTATTAAGTTTTAAAAATAAAACTTAACACGTAATAATTAAATTAAATGTCTCTCACATTTAATTTAATTAATCACACAATAAATTTTAACCTAAGGTCCATTCATGGAATAAAATTCTCCAATTCGGTAAAATTAAGCAGTTAACACAAAATGCCCTAAAATTTACATTTTCCCTTAGGTTTATTATTTTTGACCAAACTTTAATTTTTATGAATGTATTTTATGCCCAAAATATATTTGTCATAGTTTTTCATTTTATTTTCTGAGATTTTTACCCGATTAGGGTTTTTGTGTCGGTCCAAGACTGAAAGTCTTATCTTGAATTTTAAACACAAAATTCATAATTTGGCTAGCAATAACTCATGGAAATAAATTATAAACAAATATAATATTATTTAAAATAATATTCTTAACTCGGGGAAAACAATCCTGACCCGAGTCGTTTCAAGGTACCCGAAACGCAAGACGTTACATTCATATTGTTTGTTAGTACCTTTTATATTTGTAAAATGTGTAACCAGTTTCAAATTATTAATTTTTTATTTTATTTTTGTTTTAAAATCTTGTTTCAATTGGATATGCTTTTGATGATGAAGATCTGAGCAGGCATATGAAGAAGCATTACAAGAAGAAGAAGGGCAAGCAAAAAATGAAAGATTAGTTTAAGTTATAAGTTATTTTTTTAGTTTTTCTTGGTTATGAACATATGCTCGTAATTGTAACCAATTACAACTTATCATGTATTTCTTAGAAACATTTTGTAATTGGTTTAGTTTTTATATAAAGTTTGCATTTTTTGTTTACATATATTTTATTGCTTATGAAACCAGATCATTGTTCTGATTCATTATCGAATTCGAATTTTAATGTATTCTTTATTATAATTTATTTTTTATATATTGAAATAGGTTTTGTTTGTCTTTCTAATTTTGGTATGTGAAATTTTAAAAAAGACATAACTGGTTACAAAAACACTGAGTTGCATCTTGTGATCAGTGATAATTATGCTTGGAGGTTCCAAGAGCTTGTTGTCTTTAAGGTTGTTCTCTAGGAGGTATTCACTAAAATCATCAGTTATTGGCATGATTTGATTCTCTTCAGTGGATATATTGGTTTTACTTGAGAAATTTTTTTAAAGGTGCATATTCTTTGTAACTGGTTCTTCACTTCGTTGGTGAAGTATTGATCCAATTAGCATGTCTTGTGTTGTTGTATTGCTTTGAGTGGTTGTAACTTGATTTGTTGTATTGCAAGAGTTGCTCCCTATACTTTTGACGCACAATGGTAAGCTTGTTACTAAGATTTATTGCTTCTTGAGCTCTATGTAGAAGGCTACTAAGTTGTCTGTCAAAATTTTGATTGGTTGACTATTTTTGTAGTTGGTAGCTGATTTATATGGAGCTTTTCGGCTGGATTTCTTTCGTAATCAATTTCATCAAATTTTCAAATATGCAATTATTAGGAAACAACAAACCAACAATTGTGTAGTCAATATATTCATTCAAACAAAACTGTCCATATTACTGCAAGATAAAGTATCACTATAATTGTCATTGTTCCCTAAAAAATGATAAAAATAAGAGAAAAAGGCACAAATGAATTTCCATGTTACCAGTTGCAGTGTTTATTAATTTAAATTACATGTATGATTTTTTTTAAGTGTTTTGGTATTATTTTTGTGTGTTAGCAACAAATATTACAACAACAAATTTTATAAACAACCAGATTTTTATAGTTGTAACTGGTTACAACAGAATCCAACATTTCACAAAAATATAAGTTTCTAATAGTGTAAGAAGTTTTGAATTTTTCCATTTTTGCAGCAAATTTGCAATAATAAAGTTTACAAACATGATAAGTATCGAAATTGTCTATTTTCAATTCATTGTTCTTCTATGATTATGCAGTTGATTATTTATTTATATATGATTGATTATTTTATTTTGTGTTCTTAGGATTTTCAAGACATTTGAGTGAAAATTAATGAATTTTGGATGTTTTACACTAAATGGTTATCTTCGCCATTACAAGTTTGAAGCTTCAAACTTGATTTTGATAGTTTCCCAACAATCTTTTGGAAATTTTCTTCTAGAAATACAAGTTTTAGATTTGTATCTTATTTTTCCATATCTTTTTTAATCGTCTGATTTCGAGCTATATCGAGGAAGTTATGCTTAAAATACCGTCAGTGGTTGCAGTTGAAGAAAATCTTGGTTGCTGAGGAAATTGAAGGGAAGAAGTCAGTGACTCTAGGTCGCGGCCCAAGGACAATTTCTGCATTTTGAATTGTATTTTTAAATGAAATTAAGGGGACTATAAAAAGTAAAATTAGGGAAATTCTAAAATAACTTTCAAACCACGTTTTAAGAGACTAAACCCCAAAGAGAACTTGAGAGAGGAGGAGAAGAGATCAACATCTACATCAACATTCTACTTCTTCTTCTTCTTCTTCTTAAACTCTATTATTTTGAATTATGATTTAGATTATGGATTAGTTTCTTTCTAGGTTAAGGGTTACTTCAAAACCCTAGACATGATTTATTGATTTCAATGATATTATTATTCTACTTATTCCTTGATATTGAATTAATTATATTCTTCTATGCTTAATTTTATGATTAATGTGAAATCTTGTTTAGATGACCGATAATTATGGTTTTGCATTATTCTACTATCATCTTAGGGTTTCTATTCACCTAATCGTTTAGAACTCTAGGTTTTTGGTGATAAATTGCAATTAGGTATTGTGACGAGTATTTTAATTATGGTCAAGTTTATAACCTAGGTTAAATGAATTGCATGCTTGATGAATTTTTTGCCTAGATTAACTTGTTTCCACTAAATGTAATAATTTTCCCAAGTTAAATAGATTGCATGCTTAATGGGTTTATTGCTTGGTAAAAATAATTAATTAATGAACGCTTAGCTTTAATTAATTGTGTTTGGAAAATTGGGATAATTGACTGTTTAAGTGTTATCTACAGAGTTAATATTTCAATTGGAATAGAGAATAATAGTAATCATTGCTAATCTTGAATGAATCTTGAATGTGGAGAATTGACTCTTAACTGTTTCTTAAAATTGGTTTTATTAGTTTAATTGCTTATTCTTATATTTTATTGTTCTACATTGTATTTTTTTCTTCTTTTAAATTTTACAATCCCCCATTTACATTATTGTTTCTAATTTTGAATAATAGTCCTCATGGGTTTAACCTGTATTTATCATTACGCTCAATAATTGGTAATATTGAAAATAAAATATGTAGTAAATTTGATACGACACATGGCACGCATCAAATTTTTGGCGTCGTTGTCGGGGACTATTGTAAGTCTTTTTATTATTCAATTTAATTAATTATTTACTATCTAGTTTATTACCAATGAAATTTCAGGTGTATAAGTCTAGCGACAATACTCAAGACAGAGTTCAAGCCATTTACCAATATCTTCAGACATCATCGTCTTATTCTTCTCGTACTATCACCGATAACCCACTCTTTCAACCTTCAACAAGGAAAATTAACCCTATACAAGTATCATTACCATTTGATGATGATTCTGACTCAGATTCATTAATTAAGTCTCAGATGGCTCAGGATAGGACGTTGAAAGAGTTGGCAGCGCCGGATCTAGAACATCAACCATTATGTATACAATATCCGGCTTTGGATGTAAATTTTGAACATAAGTGGGGCCTCCTAAATTTATAACCCTCTTTTAATGGGCTACCAGGAGAGGACCCGAACAATCATCCTGACAGAGTTTCATATTGTCTGTGCTAGTATGAAACCAGCCTTAGTGACTGAAGAGAAAATTAAGTTAAGAGCCTTTTCATTCTCTCTGAAAGATGGTGCTAAGGAATGGCTCTATTATCTTCCTCCTAGAACGGTGAATACATGAAATGAGATGAAGACTTTTTTCTTGGAGCGCTACTTTCTGCATCTATGATTGGAAGTATAAGAAAGGAAATTAGTGGCATTTGCCAACAGACTGAGGAGTCATTGTATGAGTATTGGGAGTGGTTCAAGAGATTATTTGCTAGGTACCTTCACCATAAAATAAGTGAGCGATTTCTGATCCAGTACTTTTATGAAGGACTTTTACCATTTGATAGTAGTATGATAAATGCAGCAAGTGGGTCGATAAGACTCCTCCTACAGCCAGGAGCTTGATTTCCAACATGGGTTCTAATTCCCAACAGTTTGGTGTTCATCAAGAAGTACCAGTAAGAGGGGTTAATGAGGTGAATTCTAATGTAGAGCAACAACTCGCTCAATTGACAAATATGTTGCAATAGATGGTCGTAGGTCAACATGTTAGACCTTGTGGTATACGTCAAGTGGTGGGGCATCCTACTGATTCTGGTCCCACTCTTCAACAAGATGTCAATGAGCAGGTAAATGCTACGGTGGGATTCTCAGGGCAGCCTAGACAGAGTTATGACCCTTATGTTGTCACTTATAATAAGGGGTGGAAGGATCATCCTAACTTTTGTTATGGGAATCAACAATAAGCTAAACCTACAAGACCACCAGGGTTTAATTTTTGTAAAGGCCTCAAAAATATTATGCTCCTTGTCCTAAACAACCTCCTAAAGAATTCCATAGGATCATGAACCATCTATTTTAGATATGTTAAAAACTTTGGTTGCTTCTAATGTTCAAATGCAATAGGGTCTTGTACAATTTCAACAAAACACACATGCAATTCTTCAGAGTAATCAGGCATCTCTTTAGAATTTGGAGAACATAATGGGACAAATTGCTACATCTTTGAGCAAGATTGAAGCTCATAATTTTGGAAGATTACCTTCCCAGCCAGAGAGGAACCCAAGAGCAAATGTAAGTGCGATAACACTAAGAGGTGGTATACAGTATGAGCCACCCACACATCCTTCATCGCCAGCTCTAGTGCAAAAGCAAGTAGTAGACAACTCTATCCATGATGAGCCATTAACATATAAACCAACCATGCCAACCTATGTCCTTCTTCCGCCTTTTCTGAGCAGATTGAAAAAGTTTAAGAAAGAGGAAGCTGACAAGGAAATTATGGAGACTTATCACAAAGTTGAGGTGAACGTTCCATTACTTGATACTATTAAGCAAGTGCCTTGATATGCTAATTTTTTTAAGGATTTGTGTACAAATAAGAAGAAACTGAAGGGTGATGAGAAGATTAGTGTGGGGGAGAACGTTTCTGTTGTTCTCCAAAAGAAGTTGCCACCAAAATGCAAGGATCATGGAACCTTTACAATTCCTTGTATTATTGGAAAAAAAAGGATTGAGCGGTGTATGATATATTTGGGAGCATTGATTAATGTAAGTTCATATTCAAAATATGCTTTCTTAAATCTTAGGCCACTAAAGGAGACATGAGTTGTTATTTAATTGGATGGTCGCACTAATGCTTATCCTTTAGGGGTAGTTGAAGATGTTCTGGTAAAGGTTGATGGACTCGTCTTTCCAGCGGATTTCTATATACTTGAAATGGAGGATGCATCAATACCCAATCTGACACCGATTTTATTTGGAAGGTCATTCTTGCTGACAACAAATACAAAGCTGGATGTTATAGTAGGAATGCTGACAATGGAAATTGATGGTGAAGTTATCAAATTCAATGTGTTTGATTCTTGATGAGTAAAAGGGGAAGGAGACTTCATTGAAATACCCAGCATAAAGATCCCGAGAACAACATTCAGACGAGCTAACGACATTAAACAAAGCGTACTTGAGGGAGTTTTCTTTTCCTTATCTTTCGTTTTATTTTCATTGAGGACAATGTAATATCTAAGTGAGGGGGAAGGGAAAAATGACTATTTTATTTTTCTTTGTCATTTCTTTAATTGTTATTTGTGTTTGTTCTTTGTTTAGTTGTTTTAAGTGTCATTTGTTTTAGTTTTGTTTTTTTAGGTTGTGATAAACATGGTTAAGTTCAAAGACGTATGTCGATAATAAAACTTTTGATTGTGATGGAAATAATTCTAGGAAATTGATGAGTTCTGCATGAATTGTGTGCTTAGCTCTTGTTTTGGTTGTCACTTAAGCTTGAACTTTGATTTTTTGAATGATGAACACAATTGGATTTACCTTTTCATTAGAACTTGGAGATATTTATGCATGTTATTTTATATATATATATATAGTCTCGACCACTCTAGAAATTATTGATTACTTGTTTGAGGCAAAATCATAAGTACACATGATTAGGAAGGTGATTAAGGCAAGTTCATTGGATCATTTGAGCCTTTCAAGCCTACCTATAATATCTAATTCCCTATTTTCCCATTTTCGAGCCATAATGACTAATCTTTTTCTTCTGTTAATCCAATATCTAAACCTTTGCAGTTGTGAAAATTTTATCCCTTTTTGTGACCCATTACACCATGGCTATATGTGAATGTTTAATTTTGGGGGATGGATCTTGTAGGAAGGGAAAATTATGTATTGGTTTGCTGGGTTGTAATTTAGATGTTTATGATCTACTATTTCTCCCAATGAATTTAATTTGTAAAAAAATTTGCAATGAAAAAATAAAACTTGGAAAAAAAAAAAGGAAATTGCAAAAGTATAAGTGTGGGGGAAATAGAAAGATCAATGTGGAAAGAAGAAAAGATAAAGATTATGTATTTTTTAATTATATGAGAAATTTGTGGGAAGATCTAAATAATAGAATAAATATAGGCTATGGTGTGATTTGAGCTTAAATAGATCTTTTTCATCTAACTCTAACCTTAGTCTTATATTATGAGCCTATAAAGACCTTTTGCTTCTTGTTTATGTGTTCTTATATTAGTGGAGAATAATTAGTAAATGTCTATGGAGTGGATGTTTTTCATGATACATATTTTATGTACAAGGGACATTTTGAAATATATATTTTGGCATGTATAAACTGATTCGGGTGCATGAGAGTTGGTAAGTTTGATTGTGCGTAAATTTAAAAAGATCGAGTTTAAGTGGTGATTATACATTGAGTTGAAACTCTAAAGAATGTGGAATTCAGATTTATACTATGAATTATTTTTTTGTGAAATTTTCGAGACAATCATCGCTTTCAACGAAACCATTGCTTATGTGTTTAGTTTTTATTTTGTTTGGTCAAGGACGAGCAAATGTGAAGTGTGGGGGAATTTTATAAGTATCAAATTTGTCTATTTTTAATTCATTATTCTTATATGATTAATCACTTGATTATTTATTTATATATATTTAAATAGTTTATTTTTTGTTTTTAGAAATTTCAAGACATTTCGGTGAAAAATAATGAGTTTGGGATGTTTTACAATCAATGGTTAAGCTTGGCATTACAAGTCTGAAAATTCACACTTGATTTTGATAATTTTCCAATAATCTTTTGGAAATTCTTCTAGAAATACAAGGTTTATATATTTTTCTTGCCTTTCCATAGCATTTTGAATTTTCCAATTTCGAGTTATATCAAGGAAGTCATGGTTAAAATATTGTCAAAGGCTGCAGGTGAAGAAAATCTCAATTGGTAAGGAAATTGAAGGGAAGAATTCAGCGACTCCAAGCCACGGCCCAAGGATGAGTTCTGCATTTAAAATTTTATTTTTAAATGCAATTAAGGGAGCTATAAAAAGAAAAATTAGGGGAAATTCAAAAATAACTTTTAAATCATGTTTTGAGAGACTAAAACTCATAGATAACTTGAGAGAGGAGGAGAAGAGATCAACATCTACATCAACATTATATTTTTTCTTCTTCTTCTTAAACTCTACGATTTTGATTATTTTTTAGATTATGGACAAGTCTCTTTATAGGTTAATGGTTATTTCAAAACCCTAAATATGATTTCTTCATTTCAATGATATTATTATTCTACTTATTCCTTGATATTTAATTGCTTATATTCTTCCATATTTAATATTATGATTAATGTGAAATCTTGTTTAGACAGCCGCTAATTAGGATTTTGCATTATTCTACTATAATCATAGGGTTTCTATTCAAATAATCGTTTAGAACTCTAGGTTTTTGGTGATAAATTGCAATTAGGTATTGTGACGAGTATTTTAATTGTGGTGAAGTTTATAACCTAGGTTAAATGACTTGCATGCTTAATGAATTTGTTGCCTAGATTGACTTGTTTCCACTGAATGTAAATGCATTTCCTGAGTTAAATAGATCGCATGCTTAATTAGTTTATTGCTCAGTAAAAAGAATTAATTATTGAGTGCTGAGCTTTAATTAATTGTGATAGGGAAATTGAGATTATTGACAGCTTAAGTGTTATATGCAGGGTTAATAGTTCAATTGGAATAGAAAATGATATTAATCATTGCTAATCTTGAATGATTGTTGAAGGTGTAGAATTAACTCTTAACTGTTTTTTAAAATTGTTTTTATCAGTTCAATTGCTTATTTTGCTATATTATTGTTCTTCATTGTTTTTTTATTCTTTTATACTTCATAATCCCCCCATTTTCATTATTGTTTCTAATTTTGAAAAATAGTGCTTGTGGGTTCGACCTGTATTTACCATTATGTTAAGTAATTGGTAATATTGAAAATAAAATCTTTAGTAAATTTGATATAGCATACGACACACATCAAAACAACTAGATTTTTATAGTTGTAACGGATTACAATAGTATCCAATATTTCACGAGAAATTTAGTTTTCATTAGTGTAACTAGTTTTTAACTCTCTTTTTTTGCAACAAACTTACAATAACGAAATTTATAAACAAGCAAATTATTATAGTTGTTGTTAACGGTAAGAACTCGTCAACCAAGTTAGATCGGAAAAATTTTGATCTTAAAAGTAAATGAAGAGATGTGAAGAAACTTAGAAGAATTTAGGATAGCTATCTGAACTTAGAATCAAGTTGCAAAGTGAAAATGGAGAGAATATTCGTATTATTCAAGAATTTCTTGTTACAATGCATCATTTTCTGGCCCCTTTCTTAGTTGAAGGAATATCCTATTTATAGGGGAGCTCTAATAACTCTTAGTACAAAAAAGGTCACAAGGGAACAAAGAGGCAGTGGTATGATAGGGCACCTCAAGAATCATGGAGCATGCATTAGTGGTGTCGGGCTTCAGGCCTATCGGGCCTAACAATTGTCGGAGGTGTGGGAGGAGTTGTGCCTCCTCTTAATACTTGGTACGACCACTCCTCTTCTGACATATGTACGGCTACTACTCTTCTGATCATCGTGTCCAGTTCGTACTCCGTACTACTCGGGCATTTTTTGTACCTTCTATTCACCTATGCCTTAATAAGTACTTGAAACCTTGAGTGCAAGGCATTTATGGCTCAAGGTCGAGGAGGCACTTTGCCTCCAAGATATAGGTACTCTCTAAGCTTATTTCCTTTCAAGCTTAGTGACGGCCTTAAGTTGGTATTCCAAATTTTTTAAGGCCCTCAAAATCATCTCCTTGGCTTCTTGACAGCCTTGCACACGTTTCATGGTCCGGGGAGGGGTTGAACCTGTGCTTGGGCTTAAGGGGGGGGGGGGGGGGGGGGGGCTGAGCTCTCCCCCTAAGCTCACCCCCTCCTGCTAAGGTTCCCCCCCCCCCCCCCCCAGGTCTCCCCCTAAGCTTGCCCTAGGGATCCTGGTGGGTGTGGGCTTGGTCTTCGTGTTTTTCCTATCTTCTCGAAGTACATCTTAAACGCCTGCTTCTTGTTTGGCTTCTCTTGCCATTTTTCTATGCTCACATTAGTGTCTTAGTAAACAATAAAATCCATGGAGGCTTGAGCTCGCTCCCAAAGCCCTAGGGAGGCTTGAGCTTGTCCCCCAAGCACTAGCGAGGCTTGAGCTCTCCCCCCAAGCCCTAGGGAGGCTTGAGCTTGCTCCCAAGCTCTAGGAAGGTGCGAGTTTGATCCTCGAGACTTTTCTTATCTCTTAGGACTCCTCTTGGGTGCTTTACTCGATCTAGAATTTTGACATCCACACTTGCCCCCCAGTCTATGAGAAGGCCTTTAGGCATTCTTGTAGACTCTTTTTGTACCATCTTTATGACTTGCAAGGTATAAGTGTGTTTCTTTTTTTATGAGATATGGAAAAGAATACTTCATGAGTGGTGATCCTCAAGAATTCTTTGAAGTTTAATTAATGTCAATCATCCTTGGTACAGATCCCACAGGCATCATTGGTATACACAACATCAGGCGGCACAGAGGAACTTGTGGAAGACTACCAAGAGGGGCCCAAGAAGTAGCGTCTAGCCAAGGTGATCCCTCTATGATGCTCCTTAGGTATTGCTCTGGGTGGTTTGTGTACATCCAGCGCTTGTCAGATTTTAGAGTGAAGAGTGCTTTAACTATTCTTTCTTGTAGTCCTTTCGTATTGTTGGCTTCTTCTTCACTATCAGCAGGTCGACTCGACCGTGAAGTCTACTAGTACTCTCTCGTTGATTGACACCCTTGAAGTATAAGTGATGTCAACAAAAGATCTATCTTTTGTCAGGGCGGAGATGATCGACTTACTATCAAGATCAAGGGACTTGAGAAGCAGCTTATTGAGGCCACCCACAAGATAGGAGTAGTCGTAGCGAAGACTTCATCTTCGTCTAAGAGTAAGAAAAGGTCGAAAGCTAAAGTTCTTATATGGTGTGTGGAAAGAGAATCCTGGCTCCGACTTCTCCTATTTGGTGACCATGCTAGTTCTAAGGTTATCGAATCGCGATGGGAAACCATGGAGTTTTTTCCTGCCCCGTCTTTTGCTCCCATGAGTGGGCAGCTTCTTTCTTTTTACTTCGATTTGGTTGTAATGCTACTTGACTTATTTTTCCTGTGAGGTTTTTCCATGTCTCTTGTTTTCTTTATGAGGAACTTCTAACAAGTCATGCTATGGCTTATGCTTATTTTATGACAGAACATTTGTTAGGTCTGTTTTAGTACTATTTTAGAGGAGGTTTTAAGGGTGTGCTTTTAATCTTTAAAGTTGTTTTGGTGCAGAGTTATGCTTGTGTTTTCAAGTTTTAGTGATTACCCAAGGGTTGGTGTGGATGTGGTGTAACTAAAGGCTAATTCTAAATTAAATGGCAGATTTCTTGCGTTAAATGGTTTTTGGTTGTGTCGGGGAACTTTAGAAGAGATTGATGGTCGAAAGGAAGCTAAAAACGTTGATTTTTAAGATGGACCTATTTTGAACCGAGACTCTTGAAGTTAGGCTGCGGCACTAGCTAAGTTAGAGAGGTTGCTATTGTTGGGAATACTTATACAGGATCTTTATTTATTTTTATGTAGATCTAATATTAAACAAGTTAATATGAGACAACCTATAACATGTTTCTAAAATTGAATTCAAAGAGAAATAATGATAAGAATACTTACATTATATGCAGTGGAATGAATGAGTCCTTCCTTCAGTTTCTCTAAACCCTTGTATCCTTTCTGTCACAAAGTATGACCAAGAAACTAAACCAATCTTCAATTTTCTTCACATCCTTCCAAAGTATCCTTGGAATCACCTAGACTAGGGTGGGCAATTCTCAACATATGAGATAGAGACAGAGAGAAGAAGAGAAAATAACAATGAGGCTTAGAAAATGACCTATGTTTAGAGAGAATCTAAAACCTATCAGAAACTTGTGTTTCAGAAATCTGAACTTGTGTTTTCATCTCTCACTTAGCACTCATTTTATAGACTCAATTAGGTCATTTATTTAATTAAAAAAATCAATAAAATAATAGTCAATTAACAGCCCTAGGTTGAAATTATCACGGGCTTTAGGCCCGTGAAATTTCCCATTTGATTATAAGCACATCGGAATTAAAATCAAGGCATGTATTATTTTTTAATTATTTAATTAATTAAATAATTATTTAAATCCTTTATCAAATTAATTATTTATAATTTGAATCTTGATTTAAACTTTTTTATTAATTTAGATACCAATTTATCTTAATTAATAAAGCTATCCTAATTTCTCTTTTCTTCTCAAAATTTCATAACTCTGTGAAACTATCCAAAATTGACCTGGTCAAGTTTGATAATTCTAATTGATTATTAAATCAATTAATTGAGACTATCTAGATGATTTTATCCAAGGTACAATGGGGACCATGGGCCTATGATGTAACGACCCGAATTCGCTAATAGGGCTTAGGGCCTTGATTAGTGTGCCTGGAGGGCAATAAATGATTTAATATGTTAATATGTGAATTTAAGTGAATATATGATAATGATGCATGTTTAGTTGAGTTAAATGTGCATGTGGGCCCCATTTGGATATTAGGGGTATAAATGTGATAAATGCGATATATATGTGATATATCTGTGCGGCACGATCTGAGACAGTCCTGGGGAGCGGTTAGACAGAAAGTCACAGCAGGGTTGAGAATCCGACTCGGGGCGAGTCGAGGGGTAATTTGGGCATTAGTTATTATATGGGGTTATCGGGTTGTGGAAATAAATATTTGGAGATATATTTGAGGATAGAATGTCTGGGAGGGAATATTGGGGAAATTTACCATTTTGCCCTCGGGGACGTTTTGGTACCCCGAGCCTTGAGGTACCTTGAAGCTTTAGTTAAATAAAACAAAACTTGGAGTAGTTTAGAACACATAGAAACCGACCCATATCTTTCCCTCATCACTTGGTTTTCTTCTCTTCATCTTCCTCTAAGGCTTAGCAAGGGAAAACTTGGGGAAATCAACTTGAAGCTAAGGAATTGCAGTTGGGGATTTAGGGGAGCTTGAAGCTTGGAGCATAGGGAGCTGGTTCTGAGGTTCAATCCAGCAAGGGTAAGCTTTAATTATAAATATTATGTTTAGAATTGCTGCTGGTTATTAGAGATTGTGTGACGCCCCACGTCACTATGGCTGCTTTCTAGAATGACAACTGGCCCTACAAACCAACACGAGTATTTTCAGCGTGCTTTGTCCTCACTCACATGCTTCCTAGGAAAACTTCCCAGGAGGTCACCCATCCCTAAATTACCCCAGGTCAAGCACGCTTAACTTTGGAGTTCTCAAGTGATGGGCTACCGAAAAGAAGATGCATCTTGTTGATATAGGTAGTACCCATCAATCCATTTAAGCCATCTTCAACTGTGTAGTCCCATACCTACACAGTCTTAGAATCATCACACTTGACCTTCCCCAGGCGGTGTGGGATTTCACAGCTTACCCGGTCTTTCCCCTTACGGATCACGGGATTCTGACTGTCATAATCACCCCCCCTTACGGGCTCGACATCCCCGTCGGCCACACTTCCGGCTGGGTCAAGGCTCTGATACCAAGTTGTAACACCTTACTACCTTAGAGCCATTACTAAGTGGGTTTAAAATGTTCAATTAACTCGCTAAACGAGGTTTTTAGAACAAAAGTGTGATTAAACACAAAGTCAAGGCTGTAATATTTAAAAGTACTCTATTTCATTAAAAGTTCAAGAGTTTAACATTCGGAATCCCAAAATGAGGTTTGTAAAATGTTTATAATTCAAAATAGGTTTACAGATGATTAATTATCAAAGACATAGTTTAATACAGCCATTTCTCAAAATGCCCCCAACCAAAGCAGTCAGGCAGGCCAAACATGTACGCGCCGCCCCCATGCTCTCCGTACTCATGGCTGGTTGACTTTCTCCTTGCCCTTACCTGCAACACAGAGCACCCGTGAGTCGAAGCCCAGCAAGAAAACTCCTACAGCATATAACATACGCATAACATAACCATTATGTCAGATAATCCACAGATAAATAGATAGTCTATAGGATTTAAACACATATATGGCCATGCCGTCCCATAAGCGTTACCAAAGCCTGGGTTCTCGGTCCACACCGTAAGGATATCCCATGTATCCATTGGGGTCTCACCCTAACCATAAGCACTCCATGTGCTAAGTGATATTCCCGGCCCCACTGCCGTTCTCGACGCCTTTGCCTTTCAAATTACTATATCCACACATATAGCATACCTAAACAACATTCAAGCATATAATAATTCAATCAAAACTACACCCTAACAATAATGCAATCTAGGGCCGTGCCCTGCAACAAAACTATGGGCCCATGCCCTGATCTACGGATGCTACAGTTTTCTTACCTGTATCCCGAGCTTTCCGATGCACCAAGGTCACAAGTACGGTCCTCTATCCCGAGCCTCTCTGAAATCCTAGTCACAACACATATAATACACTTTTAATACTAACCAACCCCAAAACCACTTCCCGGGACCAATCCCGTACTCTTGGGACCTCTAATTCCCCAAAACAATGTATTGGAACCATCCCCCAAGCCCCCGGGCAAAAGCCCTAAAAATGCAAAATTTGACTGTCAAAAATAGCCTAGGGCCGCGACACTCCCATCAATGGCCGCGGCGCCCAGAAGCTTTCCCTGACCCTGATGCAAGCCTGTGCCACGACACCAAAGAACAGGGCCGCGGCGCCCCTACGCAAACCTAGATTTCTGGGTTTTCTCCTGCATTTTTCCCGAGCCAAAACAGCTCCAATTCAACCCAAACAAGTACCCAAACCCCAACATCAATTTAAAACCCCGAATGAACCCTTTAAAAACCTATAAACATCATAAACAAGATTAATTACACAATCACACCCAAAATCCACACTTGAGTTTCAGATTTCAGAAACTCAAACCATGGCTTCTAAGACCTAAACCAGAGCTTGAGAAATATAAACCATGCCTCTAAAATCTCAACCATACCAGATATGAAATTCAAACATGATAAAAAATCTTACCTCAATCAAGAATTTAGCTTGAATTCACCTCAATCCCAGCTTCAAGCCACTTCCCCCTTGATTATCCAAACTGAATTTTCCATGAAAAACCAGCCATAACTATCTTTCAATTCTCATTCTTACTTTCTAAAATCAAACTTAAAACTCAGTAAAACAGGGACAATTCTTACCTCAGAACAATCTTGATTTATGATCAACTTGATTGCCTAAAACCACCTTGATTCTCCTCCTAGGTCTCCCAACTTCAGCCCCCCTTCTTCCTTTCCTCTTCTCTTCTAGTTTTCTTCCAATTTTCAGCATAAACAAAACATGCCCAAGTGTTAACACGTAAATCCTCTTTTCCCTCAGCTTAAGTTTATCTAAACCTTTGCCAAAAGTCCATTTTACCCCTCATAGAAATCCTTTCCTAACTAAACCTCAAGGCCCTTTTTGTCATTTCATCTCTATTACTATTCTACCATTTTCTCATCACAACTTGTTACCCTCAGCAGTTACTAATGGTTACTCAGGTTACTCAATCACCAATAACCATTAACCACTAATTCTCAACTCAACTTACGAAATTCCCAAAGTACCCCTAGGCTCCTCCCGAGCCGAGTATAAAATCCCGTTGTGACCTTTATGTTAACTAGCTCCCTAGGACCGTCTCGGCACGTGCATCACATTAATATCATCACACTCACGTGGTACAAATCACATAATACAATTATCACATTTATGCCCTCAGCGGGCTAAAATTACCAATTTACCCCTAACATACAAACGGGGCCCACATGCATATTTATACCACCTAAACATGCATTATAATCACATACTCATTTAAATTCATATATTATCATGTTAATTCACTTATTGCCCTCCAGGCATGCTAATCAAGGTCATAAACCTTATTAGCAACTTGGGGTGTTACAATTATCCCCTCCTTACAAGAATTTCGTCCTCGAAATTACCTGAACAACTCGGGATGCCGCTCCTGCATATCAGACTCAAGCTCCCATGTCGCCTCTTTAACCTTGCTGTTTCTCCACGGCACTTTAACCAAGGCGATGGTCTTGCTCCGCAAGACTTTATCCTTTCTGTCAAGGATTTGAACAGGCTTCTCCTCATATGATAAATCCTGATCTAACTCCAAGTTCTCATAACTCAACACATGAGTAGTGTCCAATACATATTTCCAAAGCATGGACACATGAAACACATCATGAACCCCTGATAGAGCTGGAGGCATCGCTAATCTGTAAGCTACCCCTCCAACTCATTCCAAAACCTAAAAGGGGCCAACAAACCTGGGACTCAGCTTGCCCCGAACACCGAATCGTTTCACTCCTCTCAGGGGTGAAACCCTGAGGAATACATGGTCGCCGACCTGAAACTCTACACTCCTGCATCTCAGATCTGAGTAACTCTTCTGGCGACTCTGGGAGGCGAGCATACGAGCTCTAATCTTATCAATTTCCACATTGGTCCTTTGTACCATCTCTGGACCTAGATATCTTCTCTCACCTGTCTCATCCCAGTGTATCAGTGACCTGCACTTCCTCCCATACAACATCTCATATTGAGCCACTCCGATAGTCGCCTGATAGCTATTATTGTACGAGAACTCAATCAATGGGAGATACTTACTCCAAGATCCCCCAAAGTCCAACACACAGTCTCGTAACATATCCTCCAATATCTTAATTGTCCTCTCAGATTTCCCATCTTTCTGAGGATGGTAAGCAGTACTGAACCGTAGCTGTGTGCCCATTGCCTTCTGCAGGCTCTCCCAAAACTTGGAGGTGAAGGTGGAGTCTCTGTCGGATACTATCGACCTCGGAGCCCCATGAAGTCGAACAATTTCCTTCACATAAAGCTCAGCATATTGCTCCATAGTATAAGTTGTTCTCACAGGTAAAAAGTGGGCGGACTTAGTATATCTGTCTACAATCACCCACACCAAATCATGCTGACCCACGGTCTTCGGCAACCCAACTACAAAGTCCATGGTGATATCCTCCCATTTCCACTCGAGAATCCCTAGAGGCTGTAACAACCCTGCTGGCCTCTGATGTTCAGCCATAATTTGCTGACAAGTCAAGCACTTAGCCACATAGTCCACCACATCCCTCTTCATGCCTGACCACCAATACAAAACTTTCATGTCTTGGTACATCTTCGTAGTACCTGGGTGTAAAGAGTAGGGTGTGGTATGAGACTCGTCTAGAATCTCTCGTCGAATATCTGGATCAACTGGAACACAAATCCATCCTTTGTACCTCAATAAGCCCATCTCTGAGATAGAGAAGTCCTTGGTCGTTCCAGCTAGGACATTCTCTCTACGTTCAGCTAATTGGGGATCCCTTTCCTGTGCTTCCTTAATCCTCTCAAGGAGCGTTGACTGAAGAGTAATGTTGGCTAACCTACCAACCACTAACTCTATACTTGCTCTGGCCATCTCCTCAGCTAGTTTGTCTGATACCTGCCTCGAACTAATCAACTGTCCTGGGCCCTTCCGGCTCAATGAATCAGCCACCACATTAGCCTTCCCAGGATGGTATAGGATATCACAATCATAATCCTTTACCAAATCCAACCATCGTCTTTGACGCATGTTTAAATCTTTCTGAGTAAAGAAATACTTTAAACTCTTGTGATTAGTGTATATCTCGCACCTTTCACCATACAGGTAATGTCTCCAAACCTTAAGTGCGAATACCACTGTAGCCAACTCCAGATCATGCGTGGGATATCTCTGCTCGTACTCCTTTAACTGCCTTGATGCATAAGCTATTACCCTCCCAGCTTGCATCAACACACATCCCAAACCCTGTCTGGAAGCGTCACAGTAAACCACAAACTTCTCATTGTCTATCGTCAGGCTCAACACTGGTGCAGTAATTAATCGCCGCTTCAATTCCTTGAAGCTATTCTCACACCGATCTGTCCACACATACTTGGTCTTCTTTCTTCTCTACTCTGTCAATGGAGTAGCAATTCTGGAGAACCCCTCTACAAATCGCCGGTAGTACCCTGCCAACCCAAGAAAACTTCTGACCTCAGGAACACTGCTCGGTCTAGGCCAATCTCTCACTGCCTCTATCTTACTTGGGTCAACCAGTATCCCCTCCTTACTAACGATATGGCCCAGAAATGTAACTTGCGGTAACCAGAACTCGCACTTGCTAAACTTAGCATATAACTTATGCTCCCTCAATCACTGCAATATCAGGTGCAGATGATGCTCATGCTCTGTCTCTGACTGGGAGTATACTAGTATATCATCGATAAATACAATCACGAACTTATCCAGGTAGTCCTTGAAAATTCTATTCATCATATCCATGAAAGTTGCTGGGCCATTGGTTAGTCCAAAGGACATAACCAGAAATTCATAATGCCCGTATCTTGTCCGTAAAGCTGTCTTCGGTATGTCCTCCTCTTTAATTCTCAACTAATGATAGCCTGACCGAAGATTGATCTTTGAAAACACCGTACTCCCCTGTAGATGATCAAATAAATCATCAATCTTAGGCAGTGGATACTTATTCTTAATGGTCAGCTTATTCAACTCCCTGTAATCAATGCACATCCTAAGCGACCCATCCTTCTTCTTAACAAATAGCACTGGAGCACCCCATGGCGAGAAGCTCGGTCTGATGAACCCCAAATCCAATAACTCCTGTAACTGAATCTTCAATTCTTTTAACTCTGTCGGAGCCATTCTATAGGGTGCCCTGGAGACTGGCTCCACCCCCGGTGCCAACTCTATGACGAACTCAATCTCTCGCTGTGGCGGTAACCCCGGCAAGTCCGCTGGAAATAAGTCTGGAAACTCACATACCAATCTGGTTTCATTCGGTCCCACTGTCACCGCCTTAGAGGTATCTACAACACTCGCTAGGAATCCTATGCAACCTTCCTACATCAGGTCTCTAGCCTTCAGTGCTGAAATCATAGGCACTCGCGGTCCATTCACCGTCCCCACAAACACAAAAGGTACCTCACCTTCTGGTTCAAAAGTCACCATATGCCGCTTGCAATCAATCATTGCTCCATACCTCGTTAACCAATCCGTCCCTAATATCATATCAAAGTCATCCATATCTAATTCAACCAGATCAACAAAAAATTCTCTACCATCTATCTCTATTGGTAATGCTCTAACCCACCTCCTAGAGACTACCAGTTCTCTTGTTGGTAACAAAGTCTGAAAACCCCTAGCATACACAATACTACGTCTACAAAACTGGTCTATCACCCTAGCAGATACAAATGAGTGGGTAGCCCCTGAATCAATCAATGCAGTATACAAAGAACCAGCGCTAGAGATCTGACTTGTCACAACTGAGGGACTAGCCTCCGTCTCAGTCTGAGTCAAAGAAAATACCCTGGCAGGAGCAAGATTGTCTCTTGGCTTTGGCTCCTCTTTCTTAGCTTGTGGGCAGTCTTTCTTCAGATGGTTGGCACTCCCACAGATAAAACATGCCCTAATCCGGCACTCACCCTAATGTCGTCGCCTGCACCGAGGACACATTGGAAAACTCCTCCAGTGGTCACCTCCACCCTGAAGACCACCAACAGAACCTCGTACCCTCCTATCAGAGCTAGGAGGAATAAATGAATCTGGAACCCTTCTTTTCTGCTCACTGGGGCCACTGCCCCGAATAGACCCAACAAAAGGAGGCATCGTCCTCCTAGCATCGTGCCTAACAGCGCTGTCCTTCCATATCTGATCCTCAGCCCTCTCTGCAGTACGGGCCTTATCCACCGCTTGAGCATAAGTAGTAGTCTCTGGAATCAACATAATATTCACATCACGAGCGATCATCACATTCAACCCCCGTATGAATCTATCTCTCCTGGCCGCATCCATTGGCACTAAGTCTAGCGCAAACTTCGCCAGTCTATTGAATCTCAGGGCATACTCAGTAACTGATAACCTATTCTGAGTCAGGTTGATAAACTCATCAATCTTCGCAGCTCGAACTGCTATGCTGTAGTATTTCTCATTAAAGATACTCTTCAATTCTTCCCAGGTCATAACTGTAACATTCCTCCACTGACTCACTACATCCCACCAGATGTGGGCATCCTCCCTAAGCATATAGCTAGCACAAGCTGCCCTTTCATTTCTTTCAACCCTCATATAGTCTAAGATCAAGGAAATCATATTCATCCACTGCTCTGCCCGTAGTGGGTCTGATCCACCCTCAAAGGTAGGAGGTTGCTGCTTTCTAAATCTTTCATACAAGGGTTCCCACCTGTTCTCAACCACAAGCTGAACCGGCACTGGCGCCACATTCTGCTGTATTGGTAACCCTGTAACCTGTGAAGGGGCCTGTTGCCTCATCTGACGAAGTTCTTCCTCTGTTCTCTGCAATCTAGCCTCCATTTCGGCTAATATATGTTGCCAGTTCTGTGGGGTAGGTGGAGGGTCCTGACCCTGATTGTCATCCTCGGCCCGACTGCCGTGGAGTCTAGATGATTACCGAGGCATTACGGCTATATGCCTGCAATCAGTGACACCGCTCATCAGGAATGATAACAAGATCCAATTCCACCTCTCAATCTCAACAACAAACCAAGATCAACAATCCCAAATAACATACAGATAGCATATAGCACACAACGAGCCTTGCCCTGGCATCATGCATATGTTATTTCATTCATCATGCTCTTTATAAACTAAGCAGGCAAACAGGGCATTCAAACACATATTCAAGCATAATAATCAACCATACCAATCAACCCTGAGTCGAGCTTTTCAATGGCAGCGAGCGTACATGTTCGGTCAATCTCCAGAACCAATAAACCTTGGCTCGCTCTGATACCAAGTGTGACACCCAACGTCACTATGGCTGCTTTCTGGAATGACGCCCAACGTCACTAAGTTGGGATGTTCTTGATTGCTTGGTTGAGTTTTGAAGCTGGTTCTTGATAGGTTTTGATGTTGAGACTGTGTTAGAACTTTTATGGTGATAATCTGGAACTGTTAGTTAAGTTTTGGGTGAATTGGTTTGAGGGAAAACGCAGAAAAATGATGAAGATTTCTGGGTTGGAAGCTAGGGCTGCGGCCCTAGGAGGGGCATGCTGCGGCCTGTGTGCGCGCGCGGCCTCTGTTTGATGCGCGTCGCGGCCCGTGTGTGCTTCAGGGAGATGCTAGCCTCTATTTCGAGGCTAGCCGCGGCACTTGTGGGTAGGGCCGCGGCTCTTAGTGCCAGTCTGAGTTTTTAAGTGTGTTTAGGCTTGGGAACTCAATGGTTAAGGCTCGGGATGGATTTTATCACCTGGATTGATAGAATTCAAGGTCCCAGAGGTTAGAGATATGGCTTGAAGTTATTTAATGGATTAGAACTTGATGGATGGATATTGTTATGTGTTGTGACTAGGGTTTCGGCGAGGCTCAAGTTAGAGGATTGTGCTCAGGATATCGGTGCTCGGAGAGCTCAAGACTCAGGTAAGAAAACCCTTGATCCCATAGAGCTTGTATGCAAGGCTGAGCCCAATGTGTTTGAATTGCAGGGCGTAGCCCTTTGATTGAATTTTCTTGTATTCTGTACTTGTTTATTATGCTATGAATGTAATTATGTGAATGATCGACAAGAGCCAGGAATGGTGTAGGCCGGGGTCGGCAGGGGCCAGGAACGGCAAAGGGACGGAAACGGCGTTAGGCACGTTGAGTGCAAGGCCGAGTACGGCAAGGGGCCGGGAGCAATGTTGAGCACGTGGAGTGCGAGTTGCCAGGGCGAGTCCCTAAAGGATACCTGGGATATCCTCACGATGTGGACCGCAAACCCGGGGTCTGGTAAGGCACCTGGGACGGCTAGGCCGTATGTGTTTAGCCTATTGATGGCCAGTTTATGTACTTGGTGTATATTTTGCATATGTTATCTGTTTGTGGGTTTTCTTGTTGGGCTTCGGCTCACAGATGCTCTGTGGTGCAGGTAAGGGCAAAGAGAAAGCCAACCAACCATGAGTGTAGTAGACGTGTACATATTTGGCCTGCCTGGCTGCCACAGCCAGTGGATTTTTGGGAGATGATTGTAGATAAACTTAGATTTTGTCGTTCGACTTGGTTCAGTTTATATGTTGTAAATATTTCTAAACTGTATTTTGGGATCCCAAGTGTTAAACTTTTATGAATTTCAATGAAATGGAGTTATTTCTAAAGTTTTTCCTCTGTTTATGGCTTAATTACACTATTTGACTTAAAACCTCGATTAGCGAGTTGAATGCACGTTTTTAAACTCACTTAGTAACGGCTCTAAGGAAGTAGGGCGTTACATATGAAATCAAGCTCCAATAAGTTATCATAAATCTAACAAATAAATTTACTAACTTATTAATTCCTTGTGACTCCACTAAAGACTCGGAATTGCACTCTTTAATTCCTAGAACGCTCTATAACAAATATAGATACACTATTAATTATCCATTGTTACAACCATAATTGTCACTCAATCCTCTATAGACGGTCTACTATGAGATGGGACTAAAATACAGTTTTACCCCTCATTGTATTTTATCCTTAAAACACTTAGTTCCCTGTAAATGATATTTCAGTAAACTAATTTAATTACTGAAATGAGATCTCTATCATTTAGCACCTTGAACAAAACTAAAGGGAAACCATCATTTCACTTCTTCATCAGAAGCTATAGATATTCATATCTATGATTAACACTCTCATTCAATTATACTACCGAGTTCCCAATATGTAAGTATGGGCTAGTCCGTAGGGTAAGCTGGTAACGAACAAGTCAAAGAACTCAAATAATACAATCAGTTAGAATACTAACCACTCATAATTGAGATTGAATTGACCTATGGTCAACTATATGATATGACTAGAATAAATAATAACAGTATGTTTACTTATCCTATCAACTGTCAATATCGGTCCAATCCGATGTAACAAATACATCCGATCTTATCTACTTTGCTAATGTTCTAGAAATAACATAACATTGTGATGTGTAAGTAGAACATATCATAGATTGGCAAGTCAGTGTAAATCCTGTGCACTTACTAATCTTAGGGCTAACTTATTTTGAACATATAATCATATTTATATTCCACTGTGATTACGTCACTATAAATATGATTAGCAATATGCTCAGGATTTAATAGAAGTTTATATTAAACAAATAATCATGAAAATAAAACATGTGAGCAAAGTGATTGACCAAGTCAAAAAAATGATTTATATTCTTTTATTGATAATAAATGGGATTACAAAGAAATTTAATTAGGGCATAAAACCTCAACAAACTCCCACTTGCACTAATTGAAACTAATGCCTTAATTCTACTAATCTCATTTCTTTGATATGCTTATCAAATGTAGCTTCTGGTAGTGTCTTTGTAAACGAATCTGCAAGATTTTCTTCAGATGCAATCTTCATAACCTTCACATCTCCCCTGGCCACATATTCTCGAATAATGTGATACTTCCTTTCTATATGCTTACTCCTCTTGTGGCTACGAGGTTCTTTCGAGTTGGCTATCACTCATGTATTGTCACAAAACAACACAAGAGGTTTATCCATTTCTGGAATAACACCAAGATCCGAATAGAACTTATTTAGCCAGACTATTTCCCTAGACTACCCTTGTAGACTAACATATAATCCCTAGACCACCTTAAATACTTCAGGATATGTTTAACTGCCATCCAATGTTCCGGTCCTGGGTTTGACTGATACCTACTCACTACTCCTACTGCATAGCAAATATTGGGTCTAGTACACAACATGGCATACATCAGACTTCCAACTACAGATGCCTAAGGAACTTTTCTCATTGTATCTTCCTCTTTAGGAGTCTGGGAGATTACTTTTTTGGAAGATGTATTCCATGGTGAGACGGTAAACGTCCTTTCTTGGAATTTGTCATTGAGAAACGTTCAAGCACTTTATCTAGGTAAGCACTTTATCTTGAGATAGAGCTAAGAACCTGTTCATTCTAACCTTGATGATCTAGATACCTAGAACATATCTTGCTTCACCCAAATCCTTCATCTGCAATTGAGTCCTCATCCAATTCTACACATTTGATAATTTCTTAACATTGTTTCCAATGAGTAAGATATCATCTACATAAAGAACCAGGAATACCACTATTTGATTTGCCTTCAGTTGGTAAAGACAAGGCTCATCAATACTTTGTTCAAAGCCATAGGTTTTGATTATTTCATATAACCTAAGATTCAGGAACGAGAAGCTTGCTTAAGTCCATAAATGGACCTATTCAACTTGCAAACTTTTCCTTCTTGTCCAGCTACTTTAAAACCTTCTGGTTGATCCATATAAATGACTTTGTCAAGCTTCCCATTAAGAAAAGCTATCTTGAAATCCATTTTCCAAATCTCATAGTCGAGAGCGGCTGCTATGGATAGGAGGGTGTGAATGGACTTGAGCATGGCTACCGGACTAAAATTTTCCTCATAGTCAATGCCTTCTCTTTGGGTATAACCCTTTTCAACTATTCAAGCTTTATAAGTCTCGATATTTCCACCAACACCTCGTTTCTTCTTGTAGATCCTAAAGTCACTAGGTGCTTCCACAAGATCCCAGACGGAATTTGAGTACATGGAGTCCATTTCCTGTTTCATGGCTTCGAGTCATAGTTCCTTTTCAGGGCTAGCCATTGCCTTTTTGAAAGACAACAAATCATCGTCATTAGTGTCACCAACAACCATATTGGTTTCATCATCCAACCATAGCGAACTGGGTTCCTAGAAACCCTTCCACTACAACGAGGCACCGTGACTGTTTGCTCAGGAACAGTGGTACTTTCTTCATTTAAATCAACTTGCGTCGGTTGGACATGAAGAGTGGGAATTTCATCATCAACTCGAGTCGACGACGATGGAACATTGGTTGGAGTCAATTTTTTAACCATCTCTTCTAAAACTACTTTGCCGCGAGGTTTGAAGTTTTAGACATAGTCATTTTCCAGAAAAGTAGCATTCGTAGAAGTAAACACTTTCTTTTTCTGAATGACTATAGAAAAGTTCACCCCGAGTACCTTTAGGATAGCCAACAAACATGCAAACTTTAGTTCGCAGTTCTAGCATTCCTTCCTTTTTCCTCAGGACATGGGCGGGACACTCTCAGATTCTATAATGGCGTAAACTAGGTTCACGACCATTCCAGCGTTCTAAAGGTGTTTTGGGGATAGATTTAGATGGCACGACATTGAGAATGTCGTTCGCAGTTTCAATTGCATGTCCCCAGAACGAATTTGGTAGAGTTGAGTAACTAAGAATGCATCGAACCATTTCCAATAAAGTTCTGTTCCGGCATTCCGCTACACCATTTTGTTGCGGAGTACCTGGGGCAGTAAGTTGTGATAAAATCCCAAGTTTAGTTAAATGATCTTGGAACTGCATATCCAAATATTTTCCACCCCTATCAGATCGTAAGATCTTTAACATTTTACCATTGGTTATGAGCCATCGCTAGGAATTCCTGAAACTTTGAAAATGTTTCTGATTTCCTATGCATTAGGTAAAGACATGAGTATCTAGAGTAATCGTCAATGAAAGTGACGAAATACTCAAAACTACCCCTGGCTTGTACATTCAAAGGTCCACAGACATCTGAATGCACAAGTCCAAGTGGTTCTTTGGCCCTATCACCCTTTGCAGAGAATGGACACTTGGTCAGTTTGCCTTATAGACAAGATTCACAGACAAGTAATTCACCTAAGGTGAGTTCCCTCAAAGGCCCGTTCTTTGTAAGTCTTTGAATCCTATCATAGCCAATGTGACCTAGTCTCAAGTGCCATAAATACGTCATATTATCGCTATGGGTCTTTTAACGTTTATTGGTCCTAGGTTTAGCTACTTTGAATAATTCATTGTTAATAGCAAGGGGTTCATTAGGTCGCAGAATAAAAAGCCTGTTTTCCAAACATGCAATACAAAATTGTGATCCACTGAAAGAAATAGATATATTAAAACTTGTGAAAGTCATAACAAATTGTTCTAATTGCAACATGGAAACTGAAATTAAATTTCTACTAAAATCTGGAATAAAAAATACATCTTTTAAAATTAAGTATTTATTTCCGAACTTCAGACGAGCTCTTCCTCTAGCTTGGACTGCAACAAATGCTCTGTTCCCAACTCTAAGCTTTAATCCACCTTCATCCACTTCCTCCCACGATTCAAGAAGCTATCAAGAGTTGCAAACATGGTTGGTAGATCCAGAATCAATAATCCAAATAGAATTATCATTCTCTAAAACACATGTTTCTAAGATAAATGAACTATAATCATTACCTTTGTTTTTCGCTGCTAGAAACTTGGGGCAATCTCGTTGCCAATGCTCCTTCTCTTTGCAGTGAAAGCACTTATCTTTACCTTTCTTGTTTTCCTTGTTTATCCCCTTAGGCGTCTGTGCATTTGGTTGTGCACTCATCTTTGCGGCCTTTGTAGGCTTGGGGTTGTTGTTTTGTCCACCTTTCTTCTTGTTTCTAGTTTTTGAAGACGAAGCTTGGTTAGCTTCAGCCTTAGCTGGATCAGCGGTAGCAGCAGTAGTCTTATTTTCTCCTCCATTACTAGGTCTACCCATGATAGACTCGAAAGTTTGATGCTCGTTCATGAGCTGCATTGTAATGCCCTGGTTACCCCAAAACAGTTACGGTGAATGGTGAACCGGAAATTTAACTCGCTACCCAAGTCCTTTGGTTAAAAACATTCTTCTAAGTGTTATTAACAAGCTAAGGTGGAAAACCAATCAAACGGAAAGGATATATTTTATTTATAACATAAAACTGTTCATGGGCCCATCAAAACTTTTACAAGTTATTTACAACTCAAAATGGTCATTACATTTTCAAATTTACAACCCGCCGGCGTAAGCGACAAAAATAGGGTAAACCCCCTAGTTCCTCTGAGAACTCATTGGCCATGGTGGTCAAGCAGCCGCATATGTACACATCACCACCTAAGCTCTCCACTCAAGGCTGGGTGAGATTTTCTTTCCCTTTACCTACACCACATAGCACCCATGAGCCAAGGCCAAGCAAGAAAACACAATATATCATGAATATAACATCAACAATGATCGTAATAATCATTCAGGACTTTCAGTCCAAAACAGAGGAGTGACAATGGAAAAAGTCACTAAGGTGGGTTCCATTCCCAATAGTCATGTGACGATAGGGTCACCGGGGCTTTAGAGATAAGTGATCCTTTCACTAGCTTAAGCAGGATAGGTGCATGATGACTAGTCACCAACATAACCTTCCTTATGACCATAGAGTCATAACCATGGAATATTGTTCCCTAGCCATGTGACAAGCAGTCACTTAGGCCTTAGGCCCTGGCTCTGAGTAACTAGTCCTAGACTAGCCAAGCGCTTATAAGTTTCATCGACCTTAGGATCGGTCCAGTATTAATGCCTTAGAGTCATTCAACGCTGATATCGATTAGATCTAATCTTCACTCGGCCCTGCATTCAGGAAGCTTATGCCGTTTCTGACTCTTAGGTCAGTGATACGCAACCAGTGTCGTCCCTGACTAATCAGTGCCATACACAAGTAAACAACATCTGCTTGCATTTAATATGCAATCAATATCCACATATATCAATCAACATGCCTCAACAACAATCATTCATGTCATATACACAGGGTGCAGTTTTCTTACCTTTGGTTCGAGCGAGAAATATAATAAGAACGACTCCTGAGAACGATCGACCTTTTGGTTCCTTAGCAGTTACCTAATCATAACCAATTATAACCTCCATTAATAAAATTCAACAATAAAAGGGTCTTAACCTAAACCCCACTCTCGGGACCTTGAAACATGCCCACACGATGAGTAGATTCGATCCCGGGCCTTAAGGATTGAAACCCCGAGCCAAAAACACTCAAAACGGGATTCTGAAGGAACAGAGTAGCGCTACAGTGCTGCTCCCTAGCGCCTCTGCGCTATACTCAGAACCCCCAACTGCCCAGCAAAAGTCTTGTGTAGCGCTATAGCGCCCTCTGATGGGCGCTGTAGCGCTACCCCCAGACTGATCTCCCTTGAAACCTCCTTCTTCGACTCCTTCAATTCTAACCTGATTCCAATGCTTCCAAACCTCATTTTGGGTGCCAAATGAACACAAAAACCATCCTCACATACCTCAAGCATCACAACCACAAGAACCCTAGCCAAAACTCCCAACAAAACCAAGCATCCAACCTAGAAATCCCAACTGAAAACCAGAACAAAAACAAAGTGAACAAGGGATTTTAATGGCTAGAAACTTACCTCAAGCTCAGATTATGATGCTCTTCAATGGTGGAACACACTCCCAAACTTACAAGACTAACTTCCCAAGCTTAAATCCTCAAAAATGGCTCAAAAATCACAAAGAAAACAGAAGAAGAAAAGGTACGAGAAGCTTAAACTTATGCTCTGTTTTCACTACCTTTCTACAGCCTTCAATGGCTTAAGTCTATCCTAGGGGTAAAAAGACCAAAATACCCCTAGGTCTAATAAGGGTTTCTAAAGGCTCCCAAGGGCAAAATTGGTATTTCCCACCTATCTCGTTAATCATAATTAACGCTCTCCAATTCCCGCTATTCTTGATATTCTCAAACACCAACAATTCATATCTCGTTACTCTTTAATTCCCGACAACGCTCTAATCATTAAAATCACCCCGAGACTCATCTCGAGCCCCGAACTTAAACCTGTTATGACTAGATCACTAATTAATATTCCAAGATCGTCTCATGCCGAATAGCTCGAACAAACCCACATTATAATGTGGTCTCAACAATAGGTCACCGACATGCAGACAAATATACAATCATGCCCTCAACGGGCCAAATTACCAAAACACCCATGTAATGAAATGTGGACCCACATGCATGCATTTAACATCATATTATAATATAATTCACATAAATATGCATATTTTCAATTAATGGCATAATTAAATAGTTATGGCCCTCCCGGCCTACTAATCCTGCCATTAAATCGCTTTAGGGATTTCGAGGCATTACAACTATCCCCTCCTTACAGAAATTTCGTCCTCGAAATTTACCTGAACAGCTCGGGATACTGACTCTGCATATCTGACTCTAGCTCCCAGGTCGCTTCCTCGACCTTGCTGTTCCTCCACAATACCTTAACCAAAGGTATTGTCTTATTCTTGAGGACCTTGTCCTTTCTGTCAAGTATCTAGACTGGTTGCTCCTCAAAGGAGAGATATGCCTCAAGCTCCAGATCTTCATAACTTAAAATATTATTCACATCAGATACATACCTCCAAAGAGCTGAAACATGAAATACGTTATGCATGGCTAACAACGCCGGAGGCAAAGCCAATATGTAAGCCACTTGACCAACCCTCTCCAGGATCTCAAATGGACCTACAAATCTAGGGCTCAGCTTGCCCTTCTTCACAAACCTTCTCACCCCTTTCCATGGCAAGACTCTAAGGAAGACATAGTCTCCCACTTGGAACTCCACGTTCCTGCGCTTGGGATCTGCATAACTTTTCTGCCTACTCTGAGAAGCAAGCATCCGAGCTCTAATATTCTCAATGGCCTCACTGGTCCTTTGAACTACCTCAGGACCTAAGTATCTCCTTTTACCTGTCTCATCCCAATGAATGGGAGACCTACACTTCCTACCATACAACATCTCATAAGGTGCAACTCCAATGGTAGACTGATAACTGTTGTTGTAGGAGAACTCTATCAAAGGTAGATACTTACTCCAAGATCCACCAAAGTCCAGCACACATGCTCGCAGCATGTCTTCCAATATCTGGATCGTCCTCTCAGATTGCCTATCTATCTAAGGATGATAAGTAGTACTGAACTTCAATTGTGTCCCCATGGCCTTCAGTAAACTCCCCCAGAACTTGGAAGTAAAAGTAGGGTCTCGATCCAACACGATAGACCTAGGCGCTCCATGGAGACGCACGATCTCTCTCACATAGAGATCTGCATACTGATCAACTGTATAAGTAGTCCTCACTGGAAAGAAATGAGCTAACTTGGTGTAGCAATCCACTATCACCCAAATAGAATCATGCTGACCAATAGTCCTGGGTAAGCCCACCACGAAATCCATCGTGATGTCTTCCCACTTCCACTCTGGGATATCTAGAGGCTGCAATAACCATGCCGACCTCTGATGCTCAACCTTGACCTGCTGACATGTCAAGCACTTAGCCACATACTCCACTACATCTCTCTTCATCCCCAGCCACCAATACGATGATCTCACATCCTAATACATCTTCGTGGTGCTTGGATGCAAAGAGTAAGGTGTAGTATGAGATTCATCCAGAATCTCTCGCCTCAAAGCAGTGTCTAACGGAACACATATTGCCCCTTGTATCTCAACAATCCTAACTCAGACACTGTATAATCTCTGGATGCTCCAGCCAAAACATCCTCTCTGATCTTAATCAACTGTGGATCACTCAACTGACCCTCCTTGATTCTCTCCAACAGTGTAGACTGTAGCATAATATTAGCCAACTGGCCCACCAGCAACTCTATACCAGCTCTGGTCATATCATCTGCTAACTCCATGGCTATCAACCTCGCACCATAAATCTATCCCGGACCCTTCCGGCTTAAAGCATCAGCTACCATGTTGGCTTTTCCTGGATGATACAAAATCTCACGGTCATAATCTTGTACTAACTCCAACCAACGCCTTTGTCTCATATTCAGATTTTTCTGAGTGAAGAAGTATTTCAGGCTCTTGTGGTCTGTATAGATCTCACACTTCTCTCCGTAGAGACAATCCCTCCATATCTTTATAGCAAAGACCACAGCCGCCAACTCTAAATCATGAGTGGGATATATCTTTTCATACTCCTTCAACTGAGGAGAAGCATAAGCAATAACCTTCTCTGATTGCATCAGAACACAGCCCAAACCCTGATGAGAAGCATCGCAGTAAATCACAAACTTCTCCTGGTCTGTCGGAAGACTCAGAATCGGAGTTGTAATCAATCTATGCTTCAGTTCTTGGAAGTTGTTCTCACATTTATCTGACCACACAAATTTCTGACTCTTGCGTGTCAGCTCAGTCAATGTAGTAGCTATCTTTGAGAACCCTTCCACAAAACGCCTATAATAACCTGACAATCCAAGGAAATCTCTAACCTCAGAAGCATTCTTTGGCCTTGGCCAGTCTTTGACCGCTTCAATCTTTGTTGGATCTACCTTAATCCCCTCCTTACTGACAATATGCCCAAGAAAGGATACCTGAGATAACCAAAACTCACATTTCTTGAATTTGGCAAACAATCTGTGCTCCCTCAGTCTCTGTAGAACCAACCTCAAATGCTGCTCATGCTCTGACACAGACTGAGAATATACCAGAATATCATCGATGAAGACGATCACAAACTGGTCCAGATAATCCTTGAACACTCGGTTCATCAGATCCATAAAAGTAGCAGGGGCATTAGTCAATCCAAATGACATGACTAAGAACTCATAATGCCCATACCTGGTACGAAAAGCAGTCTTTGGTATGTCTCCCTCCTTGACCCTCAACTGATGATAACCAAAACGAAGGTCGATCTTTGAGAATACCTTCTTACCTTGCAACTGATCAAACAGATCATCTATCCTTGGCAAAGGATACTTATTCTTAATTGTTAGCTTATTCAGTTCTCTGTAATCAATACACATGCTTAGAGAACCATCCTTCTTTTTCACAAACAGAAATGGCGCACCCCATGGTGAGAAACTAGGTCTGATAAAACCCAAATCCAATAGTTCTTGCAACTGTACCTTTAATTCTTTCAACTCAGCTAGGGCCATTCTGTAAGGTGCTCTAGACACTGGCTCCGTCCCTGGTGCCAGTTCTATAACGAACTCTATTTCTCTGTGCGGTGGCAACCCTAAAAAATCTTCTGGAAACACGTCCAGGAATTCACAAACAAGTCTAGTCTCTTCTGGTCTCACTGGCACGACCTGAGTGGTATCAACCACACTGGCCAAGAATCCAATGCAACCTCCTTGTAATAGATCCCTAGCCCTCAATACAGAAATCATAGGTATGCGAGGTCCATGCACAGTACCAACAAACACAAAAGGATCCTCACCTTCAGGCTCAAAGGTGACCATCTTCCTTCTGCAATCAATGGTTTCCCCATACTTTGCCAACCAATCCATACCCAATATCATATCAAAGTCAGTCATAACCAACTCTATCAAATCCACTGACAACTCTCTGCCCTCCATTGTCACTGGGAAAGATCTGACCCATCTCCTGGATACCACTAACTCTCCAGTGGGTAACAAAGTTCCAAACCCCACAGCATAAAAATCACAGGGTCTACACAGTCTATCTATAATACTACTAGCAACAAAGGAATGTGTAGCACCAGAATCAATCAAAACATTATAAGGGGTTCCAGCACTAAGAAGTTGACCTGTAACAACTGAGGGAGAAGCCTCAGCTTCTGCTTGTGTCAATGCGAACACTCGAGCTGGGGCCGAGCTGTCCGCTTTTCTGGGTTCTTCTTTTCTGATCTTAGGGAAATCCTTTTTTAGATGACCCACTGCTCCACATGAGAAGCAGGCCCTTGCCCTACACTCTCCCAAATGACGCCTCTTGCATCTGGGGCATTCAGGATAAGACTTCCAGGCTTCATTACCACCTGGACGACCCATAGAAATACCACGGGGCCGCCTATCAGGACCTGGAACTGGGTAGGTGTCAGGAACCTTCCTCTTCTGCTCATTAGGGCCTATACCCCTACCAGAACCCACAAATGGAGGACTTGTCCTCCTGAAATTCTTTCTGGCTGCACTATCTCGTCAGATCTTGTTCTCTGCACTCTCAGCTGTGAGTGTCTTCTCAACAACCTGTGCATAGGTAGTAACCTCAGCCACAGTGGTGATACGTACATCACGGGCTAATCTGGGCTATAGCCCCTGAAGAAATCTCTCTCTTCTAGTTTCATCAGTGGGTACTAGCTCCATGGCAAATTTTGCCAAACGATCAAACTTTAAGGCATACTCAATGACTAAAAAATTTCCCTGAAGTGGCCTAATGAACTCCTCAGCCTTTGTCACCCTGATAGCATCATTATAATATTTTTCATTAAACAGAGTCTAAAACCCTTCCCAACTCAATGCATTAACATTTCTGGTCAGGGTAATAACCTCCCACCAAATCTGGGCATCCTCTCGAAAAATATAAGTGGCACAGGCCACCCTTTCATTACCTGTTACCCTCATGAAATCAGGGATAGTGGTAATCATACTCATCCACTGCTCTGCCTTGGCAGGATCTGCACTGCCCTCAAATACTGGAGGTTGTTGCTTTCTGAACCTTTCATAAAGAGGCTCCCACTTATTTCCAACCTCAGGCAGCTACCCAGCTGCTGGCACCGACACTAGGGGTGCCTCTGATACACTGGCCACTGCAGGCGCTTGCTGGTGTTTCAGGAGACGAAGCTCTTCTCCCTGTCTCGACAATGTTGCCTACAAATCGCTAATTATCTACTACCAGTTTACAGGAGCTGGCTGTGGAATCTGTGACTGGTCATTCTCTTGACCCTGACTATTATTATTCTGGCCTTGATCACTCTAGCCAGCTGAAGTATCTGTCTGCCCCAGATTCATTCTTATCTGTTATACCTTGCTGAAACAATTATCAATACGGCCAGTCAGGTAGTAATAACTAAACTTCTTGCCACCTTACGGGCCAAGAACAAGCAGACAATTATCATATTCCACAGTCATACAATTATACAAGCAGATACATGTTTATAGCATTTAGCACTTAGCATGTATCACATAATAATTCACAATCAACCATACTGATAAGTATGTTCCAACAATCTCAGTACTAATTAGCACACAATTGCTGGGGATATAATATTTCAGGGCACAGGTTTAACATGGTGTCTCATGCACACAGGTAAATCATATATACTATATTTAAGCAATTATACATATAACTACATAAATAATTACCAAACTATGAGTCAAGCTTGACTTCATTGATTTGTGTACATTCCCAGCCAATCTACAGGAACCCTAACCTTGGCGCGCTCTTATACTAAGTTGTAACACCCTGGTTACCACAGAACAGCTACGGTGAACGGTCAACCAGAAATTTAACTCGCTACCCGAGTCCTTTGGTTAAAAACGTGCTTCTAAGTGCTATTAACAAGCTAAGGTGGAAAACCAATCAAAAGGAAAAGATATATTTTATTTAGAACATAAAACTATTCATGGGCCCCTCAAAACATTTACAAGTTATTTACAACTCAAAATGGTCATTACTATTTCAAATTTACAACCCGCCTGCCTAAGCAGCAAAAATAGGGTAAACCCCCTAGTTCTTCTGAGAACTCATTGGCTGTGATGGTCAAGCGACCGCATATGTACACATCACTACCTAAGCTCTCCACTCAAGGCTGGGTGAGTTTTTCTTTCCCTTTACCTACACCACATAGCACCCATGAGCCAAGGCCCAGCAAGAAAACACAATATATCATGAATATAATATCAACAATGATCGTAATAATCATTCAGGACTTTCAGTCCAAAACAGAGGAGTGACAATGGAAAAAGTCACAAGGTGGGTTCCGTTCCCAATAGCCATGTGACGATAGGGTCACCAGGGCTTTAGAGATAAGTGATCATTTCACTTGCTTAAGCAGGATAGGTGCATGATGACTAGTCACCAACATAACCTTCCTCATGACCATAGAGTCATAACCATGGAATATTGTTCCCTAGCCATGTGACAAGCAGTCACCTAGGCCTTAGGCTCTGGCTCTGAGTAACTAGTCCTAGACTAGCCAAGCGCTTATAAGTTTCATCAACCTTAGGGTCGGTCCAGCATTAATGCCTTAGATTCATTCAACGCTGATATCGATTAGATCTAATCTTCATTCGGCCCTGCGTTCAGGACGCTTATGCCGTTTCTGACTCTTAGGTCAGTGATACGCGACCAGTGTCGTCCCTGACTAATCAGTGCCATACACAAGTAAACAGCATCTGCTAGCATTTAATATGCAATCAATATCCACATTTATCAATCAACATGCCTCAACAACAATCACGCGTGTCATATACACAGGGTGCAGTTTTCTTACCTTTGGTTCGAGCGAGAAATATAATAAGAACGACTCCTGAGAACGATCGACCTTTTGGTTCCTTAGCGGTTACCTAATCATAACCAATTATAACCTCCATTAATAAAATTCAACAATAAAAGGGTCTTAACCAAAACCCCACTCTCGGGACCTTGAAACATGCCCACACTGTGAGTAGATTCGATCTCGGGCCTTAAGGATTGAAACCCCGAGCCAAAAACCCTTAAAAACACTCAAAACGGGATTCTGAAGGAACAGAGTAGCGCTACAGTGCTGCTCCCTAGCGCCCCAGCGCTATACTCAGAACCCCCAACCGCCCAGCAAAAGTCTTGTGTAGCGCTATAGCGCCCTCTGATGGGCGCTGTAGCGCTACCCCCAGACTGATCTCCCCTGAAACCTCCTTCTTCGACTCCTTCAATTTTAACCTGATTCCAATGCTTCCAAACCTCATTTTGGGTGCCAAATGAACCAAAAAACCATCCTCACATACCCCAAGCATCACAACCACAAGAACTCTAGCCAAAACTCCCAACAAAACCAAGCATCCAACCTAGAAATCGCAACTGAAAACCATAACAAAAACATAGTAAACAAGGGATTTTAATGGCTAGAAACTTACCTCAAGCTCAGATTATGATGCTCTTCAATGGTGGAACACACTCCCAAACTTACAAGACTAACTTTCCAAGCTTGAATCCTGAAAAATGGCTCAAAAATCACAAAGAAAACAGAAGAAGAAAAGGTACGGGAGAAGCATAAACTTATGCTCTGTTTTCACTACCTTTCTGCAGCCTTCAATGGCTTAAGTCTATCCTAGGGGTAAAAAGACCAAAATACCCCTAGGTCTAATAAGGGTTTCTAAAGGCTCCCAAGGGAAAAATTGGTATTTCCCACCTATCTCGTTAATCATAATTAACGCTCTCCAACTCCCGCTATTCTCGATATTCTCAAACACCAACAATTCATATCCTGTTACCCTTTAATTCCCGGCAACGCTCTAATAATTAAAATCACCCCAAGACTCATCCCGAGCCCCGAACTTAAACCTGTTATGACTAGACCGCTAATTAATATTCCAAGATCGTCTCATGGAGAATAGCTCGAACAAACCCACATTATATTGTGGTCTCAACAATAGGTCACCAACATGCATACAAATATACAATCATGCCCTCAACGGGCCAAATTACCAAAACACCCATGTAATGAAATGTGGACCCACATGCATGCATTTAACATCATATTATAATATAATTCACATAAACATGCATATTATCAATTAATGGCATAATTAAACAGTTATGGCCCTCTCGGCCTACTAATCCTACCATTAAACCGCTTTAGGGATTTCGGGGCATTACATGCATCAAGCCATAGTTGAGTTGATCACGAATGTATGGACGCGGTGTCATTCGAGCATTCACGGTGTCATCACGTATGTATGGAGATGGTGCTATCCAAGAATTTACAGTGCCATCACGAGCATTGACGGTGTCATCACGAACATGCGGACACAGTGCTCGTTCTGGGGATTCCTCAATCATGATGAACTCGGAGTTATCACCATTCAACTCTATGTTGATATTATGCTTCCAATTAAGGAAGTTTTCTCCAGTGAGTTTCTCCATTGAAAGTTGAGAAAGGATGGGAGTAGACACAAACACTACTTAACTTTATCGATTATTAATAAAATAGAAATCAATTACATTTGCTCAATAAAACTCCTATTCACACAAATTTCAAGAAATAGCACAACATATATCAAAAATATGTAAGATATGAGAAAAAATACCAAAATAATCATACCTCTATTTCTTTAGGTTTTTAAATAATCTATGATATCCTTATCCTGGTTGACGAGAGTAAAAAATACCACTAGTTAAATAAAGTTGTAAAATTATTTAATAATTGACACCATTATTAACAACCTACTATTCGATCAAAATAAGAAAACAAAATCTCTTATTTTATGAGCTAGACCCACGATTTCGATAATCTATAGATTTAGTCATAGTAGTCACCATAGGGGTGAGTCTAGTAGAATTTGAACTATAATTATCTATCTTTCGAAATTTAACCTTGTCAAAATAACTAATGAACACCTTCCGTAGGGGGACGAATCAAAGCGTCTCGAGGCCCCATTAAGTTATTGAATTTGTTAAACCAACAGTGGAGATTGAATATAATACTTAAAATAAGCTCATTATAAAATTAAAAATAATATTTTTATTATTTTTCGAAAATTAATGACTAGTTCTCCAAGAAATTGAAAAAATTAAATTTTTAAAACCAAAGTCCTATAATTTTCTATTAATTCTAAAGTGTCACATTGAAACAAATTCAATTAATTTAGAATTAATTCATTGCTAATCAATATTTAGGTTTAACTAATATAATGAACCTATAAAATTAAGTCCAACTCAAGTAAATAGGCCTTAACAATTGGGCTTGTATGGAGGATGGCTGGGTCCAGTATGTCGTTCCCACTATAAAGACCCCCAAACTTCCATACAAGGTCCAAAAGACAAGAATTTAAACATTCGTTTTATTAATTGATTAGGCCCACTATAGTCATGCAAAGCAAATGAGCCTTCACAAGTGGAATCACCCACAAGAGAGGAATTTAAACTTTATATTTTCTAATGGGCCCAAATAAAACCTATCGTTTTATGATTATTTTATTTAACAAAATCTATATATCTAACAAACATATGGACCACTATATGCATCTAAGCCCAATTGCAAAAATACAACATATAGTGCAAATAGACATGTTATAATTGGATGGGCCTAATCATGTTACTATATGAACAATTCTATGAATTTATGCAAAAATACCACAATTTATTTCATTTGCAAAAATATCACAATTAATTATCTAGAATTTATCAAAAAATTCGAATTAATTAAAATTTTACAAAAATAAGTCAATTTAAATTAAATTTATCAACAATTAACAAAAGTTAATTTAAATTTATTTTATCAACAATCAACTTGGTGTTAGGTTAATTTGAAAAAATATATATTAATTTAATTTAAATAAGATTTATCAACAATTAACCAAAGTTAATTTAAATCTCATTTATTAAAATGTATTTTATTAATTGATTGAAAAAAAATTATATTTTTCAAAATTTAACCAATTTTAAATTTTAAAATCAATATTTTAACTGTTTTGCAAAAATATATTGTGTTGTTACAACTATAAACTAAAATTTTAACCATTTTTTAGAAGAAAAAAATAAAATATTAATAGTTATAACAACCCTAAAATATCTTAAAACAGTTAAATAAATTCAAATATTCATGAAAATATCTAACTAACAAATTTCAAATAATTTAAATAATAGAAACTATAGAATAAACATAAATTTATATTTTCAAATAAAGATTTAATAAAAATATCAATAATTTAAAAGAAAATATTTAAAATTAAGTTGTTAGACTATTTTTAAATTTGAGTTTGAATCTTTGTAGAAAATATCTAATTATTTAAATCTCAACCAACAAAAATATCTTATTTTTAAAAAATATTTTTAAATACAAAAATAAATATGATATTTTTCGCTTTGATTATAAATAATAAATTTTCACATTTTTAATTTTTTTAATTTAAAAAAAATAAAAAATAATAATTTGGGTGAACAAAACGTTGCCTGGTGTGCGCGCAAACGTGTGCGTGCACGCATGGGCAACTAGGCCAAAAAAATTCCAAAAAAATTTTTGTGCAATTTTTCAAACCAAAACAATTTTCTAATTAATTTTTAACATGTTTTACACAAAATAACCTAAAAATTACTAATAACCACGTAAAATCAATATGCTTCATAAAAACATGAAAATCCATCCAATTATTCAAACACATCAAATAATTCAATTTGTAACATGTTCATGCATGAAAATAAAGATTACCAAAGGCTCTGATACCAGTTGTTGGGAATACTTATACAGGATCTTTATTTATTTTCATGTAGATCTAATATTAAACAAGTTAATATGAGACAACCTAGAACATGTTTCTAAAATTGAATTCAAAGAGAAATAATTATAAGAATACTTAAATTATACGCAGCGGAATGAATGATTCATTCCTTCAGTTTCTCTAACCCTTATATCATTTCTGCCGCAGAGTATTATTAAGAAACTGAACCGATCTTCAATTTTCTTCATAGCCTTCCAGAGTATCCTTGGAATCACCTAGACTAGGGTGGGAAATTCTCAACACATGAGATAGATATAGAGAGAAGAAGAGAAAAAAACAATGAGGCTTAAAAAAGGACCTATGTTTAGAGAGAATCTAAAACCTATCAGAAACTTGTGTTTCAGAAATCTGAACTTGTGTTTTCATCTCTTACTTAGCACTCCTTTTATACACTCAATTAGGTCATTTATTTAATTAAAAATATCAATAAAACAATAGCCAATTAACAGCCCTAGGTTGAAATTATCATGGGCTTTAGGCCCGTGAAATTTCCCATATGATTATAAGCACATTGAACATTAAATCAAGGCCTCTATTATATTCTAATTATTTAATTAATTAAATGATTATTTAAATCCTTTATCAAATTATTTATTTATAATTTGAATCTTGATTTAAACTTATTTATTAATTTAGATACTAATTTATCTTAATTAATAAATCTGCCATAATTTCTCTTTTCTTCTCAAAATTACTTAACTCTGTGAAACTATCCAAAATTGACCTGGTCAACTTTGATAATTCTAATTGATTATTAAATCAATTAATTGAGACTATCTAGATGATTTTATCCAAGTTACAATGGGGACCATGGGCCTATGAAATCAAGCTCCAATAAGTTATCATAAATCTAACAAATAAATTTACTAACTTATTAATTCCTCGTGACTCCACTAAAGACTCAGAATTGCACTCTTTAATTCATAGAATGCTCTATAACAAATATAGATACGCTATTAATTATCCATTGTTACAACCATAATCGTCACTCAATCCTCTATAGACGGTCTACTATGAGATGGGACTAAAATACTATTTTACCACTCATTGTATTTTATCCTTAAAACACTTAGTTCCTTGTAAATGATATTTCAGTAAACTAATTTAATTACTGAAATGAGATCTCTATCATTTAACACCTTGAACCAAACTAAAAGGAAACCATCATATCACTTCTTCATCAGAAGCTATAGATGTTCATATCTATGATTAACATTCCTACTCAATTATACTACCGAGTTCCCAAGATGTGAGTATGGGCTGGTCCGTAGGGTAAGCTGGTAACGAACAAGTCAAAGAACTCAAATAATACAATCAGTTAGAATACTAACCACTCAGAATTGAGATTGAATTGACCTATGGTCAACTATATGATATGACTAGAATAGATAATAACAGTATGTTTACTTATCCTATCAATTGTCAATATCGGTCCAATCCGATGTAACAAATACATTTGATCTTATCTACTTTGCTAATGTTCTGGAAAGAACATAACACTGTGATGTGTAAGTAGAATATATCGTAGTTTGGCAAGTCAATGTAAATCTTGTGCACTTACTAATCTTAAGACTAACTTATTTTGAACATATAATCATATTTATATTCCACTATGATTACGTCACTATAAATACGATTAGCTATATGCTCAGGATTTAATAGAAGTTTATATTAAACAAATAATCATAAAAATAAAACATGTGAGCAAAGTGATTGACCAAGTCAAAAAATGATTTCTATTCTTTTATTTATAATAAATGAGATTACAAAGAAATTGGGTTTTAATTAGGGCATAAATCCCCGACTGCTCTACCTCTGGATTCTGAGCCCCGGTGCTAAATCATTTTGAGACGCGGCTTAAGAATGCTTGGCCGCAGCGCCATCAATGTCAGAGGCTCCTCGACTAGGGTTATCATGCTAGGGCCACAGCGCTTGATTGCTAGGTTGCGGCGCTTATGTCCGTACAGTGTATGGAAATCATATTTTTATGATGGAAAAATGGTTTTTTCACATAGAATCGATAAGGTTATTTTAAAAACATAATTATTAGCGATAAAAATGGCTAATGGCCGCTGGAGAACAAGAGGAACTTGGAGATCAAGAATGGGTAATTCATCAAGAGTTCTTCTTTTTTTTTCTTCTTTAATTTCTTCTTCTATGTTATTTTCTGAATCAATGGATGTTATGAATTTAGCTATGAACTAATTTTATTTTCTAGGGTTTTAATGTTGTCCCTTGATACTTTATTATTTGTTAATGCAATTTCTATGATTTCGTTTTCTTCATTGTAATCCATTCAAATTGTGCTTAATGAATGTGAGTAATTTGACGTCTTTATTTGCATTGCTTATGAATTTGATTCAAAATCTGAGAAGTGAGAGTTAAATATACTATAGTTCAATAGACATAGACTTTGATTTAGGATGAGAGTACATATATGGTTTGTGTAGCTTTAGGATTTTTATTCTTAATGCTTGCCTTATGTTTGGAATTTATCACAGAGATGTAGAAAATTCACATGTAGGTTAAGAGATTTGTATATCCTAATAAAAATATAGATTGTATTAGTAAATCTGCTATCACAATAAGAGAAAGAATTGTGAAATTGTATTAATGAAGTAATAAAGTGGATAGATGATGAAACTGAATACCCTAGGTTTTCATCCATTGAATTAATTTTGCTTTTATTTGTTTATGTTATTAGTTAATTGTTAGTTTTGTTAATTCTTGTTTCTGTTCTTGAATCTAGAATTTATTAGCCAAATCGAATTAGGAAATTAATTATTGGTAATTAATAAACAATCTCTGTTGGACGATACTTTACTTAACTCTATTATGACTTGTGATACGATTGTGTATACTTGCACATTGAAATTATCGCAACAACATTATCATGTTCTTTTTATGTGTGTGGGCTTCTTATTATCACCTCTTTATTTTGAAAGGGTTCCCTTTGGGACCTCTTTACTGCGTGTGATTCGTGTCTGCTAGTTCACCTTGACTAATTGGAAGGATAAGTTGACCCTTTTGGTTCTCGCTGTCCTTTTATATATATTTGCGCACAAGTGCTATTTTGTGCGAGAAGCGTCCTTCTTGTCATTATGCATTGTAATATTTTTGCAAGCGTCTTCTTTGAGACCCTTTTTGCAAGTGCCTTCTTTGACACCCTTTTCACAAGCGTTTTCTTTGAGACCCTTTTTGGGCTAGGTGACTTTAGTCAACCTAGGATTATTATGAGGACCATTTTTGGTCCTTTAGGTGATCTCGCCTTAGGTTGGGACCCTTATAGGGAGATGGTACTTGTGAAGCCTCGTAAGCGCCTATTTTCAAGGCCCTTTTATTGATTGTGATAGAGTTTTTTTTTGCAAAGACCTCCTTTAAGGCCCTCTTTCCCTTAGTAATGCGAGTTGGTCAACCTAGACTTAGGGATCTCTTTCGGATCCCCTTTTGTCTTCTACGACATGGTCCCTTTGTAGGGTGGGTGTGTTTGCGAGGAAGTCACTTTTGAGGGACCTTTTGACTTTCTTAGTCTCTGTAGGGGTAGCTAGTCCTTATAGATTCAAATGTTTCCTTATAAAGTCCACCACCTACACACACACATATATATATATTATAAGTAATTATATATATCTTACAGGGCCAGGCACCTATTTTGCACATGGTCAGGCGCCTATTGAGGCTCGCAAGGCTAGGCACCTATTTTGCGTATGGCTACGTGCTTATTGAGGCTCTCGAGGCTAGTTACCTATTTCGCACATGGCTAGGTGTCTGGTAAGGTTCGGTATAATACCTCCCAAGTGGTTGATGGGATCTATCTTTCCAGGCACTTTGTTTTTCGTTCTTTCCGATACGCTTTGACAATTCCAACAATGGCGGTATGTGTGTCATATAAATGTCCTTGTAGATGAGAGATGTAATATATAAGATAGGTGCTTAACATTAGTAATAGTAGACAACGTGCAAGGGTCAGCACAATGTCATTGTCATATTACATCCTGGAGTCAGCTTGGTGACCTATTTGGATCCTATCTAGATAAATGGTGAAACTTTTGATTCCTTATGAGGCATAACTCAAATAAAGAGAAACTACTACTACTACTACTTTGCGGGGGCAAAATGAGACGACTTCTTTAGTTCCTAAGTGACACAAATAAAGGGAGTCTTATCAAAGGTTATTGTTGACGCGGTTCTTCGCCAACAGGTAATTAAGAGAAGAAGAGAAAGGGATTAGTGCCAAATATAGAACCGAAACAGATATATGATCTAAGAGGATGAAGGAGGTGACTCAAGACACGTTTTTTAAGTGGTTCGAAGGTTAAAATTCTTCTACTCCACTAATCAATATTATTGATATATACTGAGTATTTGATTATAGAGTATTTCTTACAAGAGATTATTTTTCCAACCCCTATCAACTCCCGGGGTCTCCATATTTATAGGAGAAGGCACCTGGAAGTTGGTAAGAAGGTCATCCCGTGACCTTCTTAGCTGTCGTATCAATTCTGTGACATTCATGATTAATTCCTAAACCTGACACATAAGTGTGGTCAAATCAATAGGTAAGGAGGTAATGGGCCGCACGGCCCAACCCAGTCGTGGGTGTCTGAACACGCACGTTCCTGCTGCGTGTCTGAGAAGTCAGGGGGATATCAGACACGTGATGCCTGATATATGCACGTTTACCTTGCGTGTGTTGACTTCACAAAGGGTCACGGCCTCCATATCCAGTTCGTGGTACGAGCTTCACACTTAGCTCGGTCTTCGGCCTTCGGAATCCCTGCCCCGGTCTTGGACGGTGAAGGCGAGCTCTTGGGGCTTCCTCGAGCTAAGAAGGCACGACATTATGACAGAAGCTCCAGCCCTGGGGATGACCATGAGGTAATCATGGTTAGGCCGCAGCTCGGCTTGCTAATCAGCCCGTGGGAAAATCAGGGCGTACATCTGCCCCCCAAGCTCCTGCTCGTGGTATATTACGTCGTATTTAAGGCCACAGTAGGGGCTTTTAGACTTCCCCATGAACTCTTCGTATTCCACTTTTCATGCAGGCGCCTGATACGTGGAACATCGTGGGTGGTGACGGTACATCTTACGAGAACCGCATTTAATGGCCTAGCCTATGCCCAGCCGTCGTTTCGTATTTCGAGTGGAGGGCCTCGGATCCCTCATCAGGGCCATCCAATGGCCCTCTACACGTGATCCTTTACGCATATAAAAAGGGGTGGCCACCCTACGCATGGGCCACCCTTTCATTCGAAATTTTTCAAACTTCTCTTCTTCTTCTCTCTTTATCTCAGAAGAACAAACCCTCTACTCTATTACTGCTACTTTCAGCGTTCAAGAAGCTTAGGCGCACAGATTTCTTCAAAGCTTTGGAAGCCAATACATCGACGAAGCTTTTACCAAGGCGACACCTCCATCCACCTCCCAGCCACACACTGTAAGTTTCCTGACCATGTGAGTTTTGAAAATATATGCCACTGTAGCATAGGTAAAAATTTTACTGTAGCCGCATGCAAGGTTTTACTGGGTTTTGTGGATACGGAGGGTGAAAGCCCTTTTTAGGTTAGGGTATCTTTGCTGTAGGAAACTATTTTAGAGTATGGGTTTTAGGATGCTTTCTCTGGGGAAAATTTTCTGGGTAGGACTTTTGGTAATTTTGGGTGCAAAACTGGGTAGCTTAGGGAACACGCCTCACTGGCGGTTTTGCAATTTTCTGCCTACTGACATTTTCCCCCCAAGGAAAATTCTATCCTGACCCTCCTGACACACGAATCCCGAGGAATCGGGGATCTGTTGGGAGCACAGGCGCGTTTTCATCGAACCGCGTGGTCCCCCTCTCCACAGGCTAGGCTTACCTCAGCTCGTGCAAATAATAATTGCTTTTTCCTCATGCTTGGGTCGCCTTTTCTGAAATGTTTTCTTTGTTCGTTAGGCAACCAGATGGCTCCAAAGAGGAATCTCCCCTAGAAGAACGTCAGCAGCTCGGCCTTCCAGCAAGACAGAGGAAAGGCGGCGATGCCTAACTCCCCGATCCCCCGCTTCGGGCCGGCAGTGGAGAAGGAGGTCGAGGTGGCCCCTGATGCATTCTTTGAGGCGGAGAGGATTGTCTCAAAGATAACCGACCAGGTGAAGATTAACAAAATCTTCATTTCCCACAACATCGCCCTGGGGAAAGCATCCATAGTGGCCCGACCTACATCAAATGGCGAGCGGAGCTGTGCGCCGCTCGAGGAGTCGTTCGCGGCCTGGAGCGGTGAACACTTTAAGGCAGGGGCCTTCCTTCCACTGGATCAGTATTTTGCTGATTTCCTCAACTACGTGGGGTTAGCCCCGTTTCAGCTCCCCCCCAACTCCTACCGTCTGCTGGCAGGGTTGAGGTATTTGTTCCAGAAGCACGAGTGGGAGGTCCCCACTCCTGCAGACATTTTATATTTCTTCTACCTCAAAGCCAGCCCGGACCAGCGGGGGCGAGGCGACGGGTTTTACTATCTAACCCGGTTTCCCAATACGGCGGCGGTCATCGAGCTGCCCAGCCACCCTAATGACTTTAAGGACCAGTTCTTCATGTCAACTGGGTTCCGAAATTGCGAGCATCACTATTTCAATCGTCCTAGTAAGTTTTTTTTCGACCTTAGCTCGTACTTTAAGTGTCATTTTAGTTCCTCCCATACCCCGTTCTGACTCAGACTAATCTTGCAGCCATCTTCGCGAGGACAGAGAAATCTATGACCCTCGGGGCCCAATACGAGACACTGGCAGGCTTGCCCCCCAGTGAGAAGGACTACCGGGTTCTCGTGACGGACGAGATGATGGTGTTTGCTAAGCTGATTTTCCCAAATCAGACTTTGAATCTAAGGAGGCCTCGGGGGCCTCCCCCAGCTTGCTCCTCTACGCCCATCATCGTGGAGGAGGACGAGGAAGACGAGGAGGATGAGACTCCACTTGTGAGGAGCAAAAAGCGGGCGCTGGAGGTCGCCCAGATAACAGACGAAGAGAGGATCCAGTCCGGAGCAGCCGCGGGTCCCTCGGGCCAAGGTAACCTTTACATATTTAGGAACTTAGATAGGGCCATTGCCGACCCCCGGCTAGCTAGATTCAACCCCCGACAGCTCGTCCATCGTCACCAAAGTGATCCGACCTGGACACAACCCTGCTCCACTGCGTCGATCGGCTCGTGTTGGACTACCAAGATAGCCGACCTAGGGGTACCGTAGTAGTAGATAACACCCTAGCCTTTAGGTCGATCCTATTTTAGGAGTATGGGACCAACCTCCGTTCATGGCCATCCCTCCGGAGGGGTATCTTAGCTCCGGGGCTTAGGCAGTACCTAGGAGAATCTAGCCCTGAGTCAGACCCGGACCCAGAACTTGCGCCAATTCGGGAAGTAATCATCTTAGGTTCTTCTTCTAGCTTGGGGGGTAGGGCTCCCTTAGTATTCGCATACTTTTTACCTTTAACGCTTTGTCTTTGTCTTTGTATGGTTGCTAATTTGTATTAACCATGTTTTTGTTTTGACAGAAGAGATGTCTCAGCCCGAGGAGAGCTTGCGAGGCGCAGTCTTCGGGGGGAACCCCTCAGCCGGGCCAAGACTGAAAAGGCTCCGGGGGTCCAAGAGCACCGCTGGGGTCTCCACCAAGTCTCCGGCAAAGGAGAAGGAGAAAACTCCGGCAGACCAGGTCGCGGGAGCGATTCTCCCTGCTGCAGGAGTAGGCCAAATGCCTCCACCACCTCCGCGAGCTCCAGCCGCCACCCAGGACGCGGGATCGGAGCTCAGGGCTTCGGCCATGGTGGCCTCCGATGTACGCATCCCAATCAATCCCCAGGATCTGGAGAAGATCCCAGAGGCCTTCCGGGGAACGGTGTATGAGTCGGTGAACTACGCCGTCAGCCATATATACAAATTCACCGAGAAGGATCTCCAGGCCATTGAGACAATGAGCCCGGTTGGCGTAATGGAGTCTTCAATGGGCATGACCCTAACAGTAAGCTTCCCTGTTCTCTTAAAGCTTTTATCATTACACTTTGCCCTATTTTTCCTTAAGGCAATTTATCTTTCATTTCTCGCAGGGCGTTGTCGCTCTTCACCGGAGCATCGTCAGGGCCAAAACTCAGCTCGAGGATATGAGGACCGAGCACCAGGCCTCTCTGCAGGAGGCTAAGGCGACTAAATATGCCTTGGCGACCTCGAAGGCCGAGTTGGAGGAGACCCGCTCGAAGGTCCAAGAGCTCGAGACCTCCCTTGCCACCTCGCGGACAGACCTCGAGGCTGCGAAGACTGGGATCCAGGGCACCCTGGAGGCCGAACGGACCACTTCGGAGTAGTCCATGGAAGATCTGTTCTATCACTACTGGGCCTACAATTCGGAGGCTGACTTTTCCTTCATGTCACCGAGTCTTTGGGCGCACTTGCTGGTGAAGTACCAAGCTCGCCTTGAGAAAGAGGCACCGCCTTCGGAGACTGGGGAAGGCTCTGGCGCGGCGGAGCAGGGCGAGACAGCGACCTCCCGGGGGCCATCTGACGGAGCTTAGGGCGTTTTTTCTCTTTTGCCCTTGAATATTTTTAAGTTTTTTTTTTTTTTGATGTAACCTTTGCATGAGGTGTTTTCACCTCGAGACAATTTTCTTTGACGTTTTTAATTTACGCTTTTTCATGCCTTTTCGCGCTTTGGTTACAATTTTTTGAAAAACTTAGTTCGCGTTAACTTTTATCTATATCTCGAGCTCTTTAGGAAGAACATCGATCAACAGATTTAAATTAACTTCTTTGACCCGGTTAAAACCAGGAACTTAATTTGAAAACTTAGTTCGTGTTAATTTTTATCCGTATCTCGCGCTCTTTAAGAAGAACAACGATCAATAGATTTAAATCAACTTCTAAGTTTTATGACCCGGTTAAAACCAGGAACTTAATTTGAAAACTTAGTTCGTGTTAACTTTTATCCATATCTCGAGCTCTTTAAGAAGAACAATGATCAATAGACTTAAATTAACTTCTAAGTTTTATGACCCGGTTAAAACCAGTAACTTAATTTGAAAACTTAGTTCGTGTTAACTTTTATCCATATCTCGAGCTCTTTAAGAAGAACAACGATCAATAGACTTAAATTAACTTCTAAGTTTTATGACCCTGTTAAAACCAGGAACTTAATTTGAAAACTTAGTTTGTGTTAACTTTTATCCATATCTCGAGCTCTTTAAGAAGAACAACGATCAATAGACTTAAATTAACTTCTAAGTTTTATGACCCGGTTAAAACCAGGATAGGACTTAGTTAGCGTTAACCCTTATCGATATCTCGCGTTTTTAAGAAAACAACAGTCAATCGATAAGAACCAACATCTAAGTCGTTAAGGAGACCTGGCTATATCCAGGTACCATATGCCCCCCAAGTAACTGGGAAAGGGTCTTTCGTGGTTACTCTAAGATTACACTTGCAAATATGCGTAAAAAGCTGATTTTCATTAATACATAAAAAGTGGCCTTCCAGGCCTTACAAGTAGATCATTGATAATATCTCTTTAAGTGGATGGCGTTCCAGGTCCGCGGGACCGCCCCTCCATCAAGTCGAGTTAACTTATAAGTTCCCTCCTTGATGACTTCGATGACCTGATATGGTCCTTCCCAGTTCGGTCCCAAAACTCCATCTTTGGGATCTTTTCCGGCGAGGAAAACTCTCCTCAGGACCAAGTCGCCCATGCTAAAAGCGCGTTTTTTGACCTTGGTGTTGAAGTAGCGGGTGATTTCCTGCTGATAATGGGCGAGCTGGAGTTGCGAATCCTCTCGCCTTTCCTCAACTAGATCGAGGGAATGGCACAGGAGCTCATGGTTTCAATCTTGGTCGTAAGATTGGACTCTATGCGAAAGAACCTTTATCTCCACGGGGAGGACTGCCTCACTCCCAAAGGTTAGGGAAAAGGGAGTATGACCCGTAGGAGTCCGATGCGAGGTCCGGTATGCCCATAGGACCTGGGGGAGCTGTTCTGGCCAGACCCCCTTCGCTTCATCTAATCTTTTCCTGAGGCTCGCCTTTAGGGTCTTGTTGACAGCTTCGACCTGGCCATTAGCCTGAGGATAGGCCACGGAGGAGAAACTTTTTACAATCCCATGTCTTTCACAGAACTCAGTGAATAGGTCGCTGTCGAACTGAGTGCCATTATCGGAGACGATCTTCTTGGGCAGGCCGAAGCAATAGATGATGCTTTTAACCACGAAGTCAAGCACCTTTTTGGACATTATCGTTGCCAACGGCTCGGCCTCCGCCCACTTAGTAAAGTAGTCGATGGCTACCACGGCGTAACGGACCCCGCCTTTTCCAGTGGGGAGGGCGCCAACCAAGTCTATCCCCCAAATGGCAAACGGCCATGGGGACGAGATCATCTTCAGCTCGACCGGAGGAGCTCGAGCAACTGCAGCGAATCGCTGGCACTTGTCGCACTTCTTCACGTACGAGATCGAGTCTTTGGATAGAGTTGGCCAGTAATACCCTTGCCTGAGAACCTTTAAGGCCAAGCTCTGCCCCCCAGTGTGGTCTCCGCAGAATCCTTCGTGAACTTCCTGCAGGATGGACTTCGCTTCACTCGGAAGAACGCACCGGAGGAAGAGGTAGGGAATGCCCACGTCGGTACAACACCCCATTAACTATCGTATATCTCGGAGCCTGATACAGGATTCGCCGTGCATCGTTACGTCCTTCAGGTAGCTTGCCCTCGACGAGATATTTAAAAATGCGGGTCATCCAGGTTGGCCTGGCGTCGACCATCTCGACCTCAGCCCGGTCTTCTTCTATACTTGGTATTTCCAAGAATTCTATTGGCACCAACCCCAAGGTCTCCGTCTCTCCCGAGGTGGTGAGCTTGGCAAGGGCATCTGCATTAGCGTTCTGTTCTCGAGGTATCTGTTCGATCGATCCTCGCTCAAACGCGGACAGCTCGGCTTTTACCTTTGCCAGATATGTGGCCATCTTGGGTCCCCGTGCCTGATACTCGCCCAGAACCTGGTTTACCACGAGCTGGGAGTCACTGAAGCACTGGACGGAGCTTGCCTTTAACTCCTTGGCTATCCTTAGCCCGGCCAACAAAGCTTCGTACTCTGCCTCGTTGTTGGAAGCCTTAAACCCGAACCTTAGCGCCGAGTAGAATCTATGTCCCTCGGGGGATATCAGAATGATTCCAGCCCTGGAGCCGTTCTCGTTGGAAGAACCATCCACAAAGACCCTCCACAACGATTGGGGCGAGGTGACCTGGGGTGAGCCCTCTGCTGGATCCTCCTGGAATCTGATGCACTCTGCCACAAAATTGGCGAGGGTCTGGCTTTTTATAGCAGTTCATGGAGTGTAGAAAATCTCGAACTGACTGAGTTCGACCGCCCATTTTAACAAACGTCCCGATGCTTCAGGTTTTTGCAAAACCTACCTTAGAGGCTGATCGGTCATGACGTGTACTGAGTGAGATTGGAAGTACGGCCTGAGCTTTCGCGAGGCCGTGATTAGGCAGAACGCCAATTTTTCCATCAGTGGGTATCGTGATTCTGCCCCGAGAAGTCTCTTGCTGATGTAATAGACTGGCTTCTGGACTTGGTCCTCTTCTCGTACTAGTACGGCACTAGCTGCATCCTCAGTGACAGCCAGGTAGAGAAAAAGAGGCTCTCCTGCCTTGGGCTTGGATAGCACGGGCGGTTCAGCCAGATGTGCCTTCAGGTCGAGGAATGCGCTTTCGCATTCTACTGTCCATTCAAACTTCTTGTTTCCTCGAAGCAGGTTGTAGAAGGGCAAACACTGATCGGTTGACTTGGAAATAAACCGGTTGAGCGCTGCCACTCTTCCTGTTAAGCCTTGGACATCCTTCCGCGACCTGGGTGAAGGAAGCTCGAGCAGTGACCGGATCTTACCAGGGTTTTCCTCGATTCCTCGGGTATTGACTATGAACCCCAGGAATTTCCCTGACGCGACCCCAAAAGTGCATTTCTGGGGATTGAGCCTCATGTCGTATTCTCGTAGTATTTTAAAACATTCTTCCAGGTCGGAAACATGGTTATCGGCAGTCTTTGACTTGACCAGCATGTCATCAACGTACACTTCCATGTGTTTTACCGATCTGGTCCGCGAACATTCTATTTACTAGCCTTTGGTAGGTAGCTCCAGCGTTCTTCAGTCCGAACGGCATGACCTTATAGCAATAGACATTAGTCGGGGTCATGAAGCTGGTGTGTTCCTGGTCCGCCGGATTCATCGCGATCTGATTGTAGCCTGAGTACGCGTCCATAAAGGACATGAGCTCGTGCCCCGCCGTGGCATCCACCAGCTGATCAATCCTTGGCAATGGAAAACAATCCTTGGGGCAGGCTTTATTCAGGTCGGAGAAGTCGATGCAGGTTCGCCATCTTCCGTTGGGCTTTGGAACTAGCACGGGGTTGGCGACCCAAATTGGAAACTTGGCTTCGCGGATAAAGCCACATTTTTTGAGCTGGGCTACTTCTTCTTCTAGGGCTTCAGCCCGGGTTGTTCCTAAACGTCTTTGCTTCTGAGACTTGGCGGGAATGCTTTTGTCCAGATGAAGTGTGTGCATGATGACACTCGGGCTAATCCCCACCATGTCCTCGTGGGACCAGGCAAATACGTCTAAGTTAGCCCGCAGAAACGTAGTCAGCTCCGCCTTCCTCTTGCCGCAGAGATTTTTCCCGAGCTTGACCATCCGTGATGGATTTTGTGGATTGAGGTTCACCTCCTCGAGCTCCTCAATAATCTGGAGCTCGAATCTGTCTTCGCCCACTCGGGGGTCAATATCCTCACTTAAAGCGACATTTCCCCCTTTGGCGCTTTGAGGTTTTTCAATCTCAGGGTCCGCTGAGGGTTCCTGAGATTCCTCTTCACTCAGAATGGCCATAGCCAGCTGCCTGGGTTTAGATTTTCCCTTCATGGAAATGTTGTAGCATTCCCTGGCAGCGACCTGATCACCCTGGATAGTGCAGATTCCTATTGAAGTAGGGAACTTCATGGCGAGGTGTCGAATGGAAGTGATAGCCTCGAAAGCTATGAGCGTAGGTCAGCCCAAAATGGCGTTGTAAGCAGTGGGGCAGTCTATGACCATGAACTCGAGTAGTTTGGAGACTGTCCGAGATTCTTCCCCTAGGGTGATCACCAACTCGATCGTCCCTATCCCCGCTGATCCTTCTCCCGAAAAACCATACAGCATCATGGAGGTTGCCTTTAGCTCGGCGACAGTCAAACACATCTTCTCTAAGGTGGATCGGAATAGGAAGTTCACCGAGCTCCCGTTGTCTATTAGTACCCTCCTCACTCTCCGGTTGGCGAGCTGGACTGCTACAACCAAGGGTTCATTGTGAGGGAACTGGACATGGCCTGCATCTTCCTCCGTAAAAATGATTGGTTGCCTCTCCAATCGCTGCTGCTTTGACTGGCGCTGCTCCGGGACGAACTCCACTCCGTTGTGAGCCTTTAGTTCATTCACGTATCTCTTCTGGGCACCTCTGCTCGTGCCAGCCATGTGCGGTCCTCCAGAGATGGTGGATATCTCTCCTCCGACCACGAGGGGAGGGACATCTTGATCTACCCGAGACCCGATCTGACTCGCTGGGGCTTCTGGAGCAGGTCGACTCGCCGGGACCCTGTTTCGTGAGTATTGAGCCAAGGGACTGGCTTGGATGAGAGTCTCGTTCTCATCTTTTAAATGCCTACAATCGTCGGTATTGTGGCCGATGTCGTTATGAAAACGGTAAAATTTGGAAGTGTCTCTCTTTCCCTTGTGGTGCTTCAATGGCTCCGGCCTCTTCCAAGGGACCCGAGTAGAGTTGGCCAAGAAGATACTCTCTCTGGACTAGGTGAGCTCGGTATACGTCGTGAAAATGGGGTTAAACTTATCTACAGACTTATTCTTCTTTTGGCCGTGCTGACCGTTTTCGCCATTGCCCTTTCTTTTTCCTCCACCGGGCTAGTTGCTCTGCGTGACGTCTGGGGTTGCTGCCACGACCTCCGTCCGTATTCCAACGGGCTGATCGGGAACCTGGCTGGTTCCCGCAGCTGAGGCTTCGGCTTCTTCCAAGTTTATCCATTCTTGGGCCCTGTTAAGGAATTCGTTGACCGAGCTGACTCCCTTCCTCTGTATATCCTTCCATAGGTCTCCTCCGACAAGGATTCCGGTTCTCATGGCCATGAGCTTGGAGCTATCATCTGCGTCTCTAGCCCGAGCAGCGACGTTCGCGAATCTGCTCAGGTAGGCCTTCAGAGTCTCACTGGGCTGCTGTCTCACGTTAGCCAGGGAGTCGGCCTGAACACGGGCGGCCTGGGAGGCTCGGAATGCCCTTTTGAAGTCGGCTGAGAAGGTCTTCCAGGAACTAATTGATTGTCTTTTACTTTGCTTGAACCACTGCCTGGCAGGTCCAGTCAGTGTGGAGGGGAAGATCAAGCATCTCAGCTCCGGGCCAATGTTATGGGCCATCATAGGGTGTTGAACATCCCTAAATGGTCCAACGGGTCTCCGTCCCCATTGAACTTTGACAAGTGAGGCATACGGAAACCAGATGGGTATGCCGTTGATGCTATATTGGGGGCGAAGAGTTCCGTCTCGTCTCCCGAATCATACTCGTCTTTTTCTTTTTCTGATAGGAGCTTCCTCATCAACTCCTCCATCTGAGTCAGGTGCTCGAGGGTTTGGTCCTGATGTCCTTGGTTATTCCGGGGCTGTTCCACAACTCCGGATCCATTGTACACATTTGGTGGGTTATTGCCCCTCCTATCTTGAGATAGGTTATTTGGGACATTCCCCCCGTTGCGTACTTCGGACAGGGCCCCCCCTGAGCGAGCCTGGCCATCTCCTCCTGCTCTGTCCCCTCTATGAGAGTTGAGGCGATCTCGCAGGTCACCTCCCTGGGTGGTCTGGTGACTTTGTGCCGAACTTAAACGCTGACGAAGGTCTCCCCCGGAGAGATCACTCCGACGACTGCCGGTCCAGTGGCTCCTGCTGGATAGGCTTGGAGTCCGCCTTTGGTGATGACGATCTGAGCCTTCCCCTGACGCCCTGCTGCGCCGGGAAGGTCCAGCTGATGGCGGGTTTCTCCTACTACTCCCATAGGCTGGGATGTCCCGGACGGGCCGAGGAGGAGACGGATATCTGATCGGAGATGGAGGATGCCTGACTGGGGAGGCGATCCTAGTTCCGTCTGGACGGATGAAGGGGTGGAGTTGGCTGCCGGAAGTCTATCCGAACGGCTATGCCTGGACCAGTTACCCTGGCAAGACTTAGGAGCCTCGCCTTGCCTCTCTCCGACGTTAACGCCGGTTGTGAAAGGGGGTAGTCGGGCCAGGATATCCTGGATTTGCTGGCTAGCTATTGCTAACTGGCTCCTCAGTTGAGCGTTCTCCATCTCCACCGCAGTATAATAACATGGGTTCGAATTAGGTGGCCGAGGCGCCGAACTACCGGTATCATCTTGGCCCACCGGCTGTTTTCCTGGCCGTTGTTGGACTTCAGGAACTTGTTCATCAGGGATGGTAGTATGATGAGCCTCCTGCCCATCATGTTGTTCTGTCTCGTTACCATGCTTGGACCGAGTAGTCACCATAGTTGGATGTTTGCAGCGGCACTAATCGAACTTGCTCTCAATGAAAGCACCAAACTGTTGACGCGGTTCTTCGCCAACAGGTAATTAAGAGAAGAAGAGAAAGGGATTAGTGCCAAATGTAGAACCGAAACAGATATATGATCTAAGAGGATGAAGGAGGTGACTCAAGACACGTTTTTTAAGTGGTTCGAAGGTTAAAATCCTTCTACTCCACTAGTCAATATTATTGATATATACTGAGTATTTGATTACAGAGTATTTCTTACAAGAGATTATTTTTCCAACCCCTATCAACTCCCGGGGTCTCCATATTTATAGGAGAAGGCACCTGGAAGTTGGTAAGAAGGTCATCCCGTGACCTTCTTAGCTGTCGTATCAATTCTGTGACATTCATGATTAATTCCTAAACCTGACACATAAGTGTGGTCAAATCAATAGGTAAGGAGGTAATGGGCCGCACGGCCCAACCCAGTCGTGGGTGTCTGAACACGCACGTTCCTGCTGCGTGTCCGAGAAGTCAGGGGGATATCAGACACGTGATGCCTGATATATGCACGTTTACCTTGCGTGTGTTGACTTCACAAAGGGTCACGGCCTCCATATCCATCTCGTGGTGCGAGCTTCACACTTAGCTCGGTCTTCGACCTTCGGAATCCCTGCCCCGGTCTTGGACGGTGAAGGCGAGCTCTTAGGGCTTCCTCGAGCTAAGAAGGCACGAAATTACGACAGAAGCTCCAGCCCTGGGGATGACCATGAGGTAATCATGGTTAGGCCGCAGCTCGGCTTGCTAATCAGCCCATGGGAAAATCAGGGCGTACAGTTATCCTTGATGAATTCCATTAGCTTCTTCTTGAAGCCTTCTTGTAGACCTCTTCTAATCTTCAACTTGATCAACGAATTCTCTATCACAATGATCTCTTCTACGCGGAGTCTCCAGACGTATTGGTAGAAGGGGGACTGGAGGAAGTTTTGATTTCCCCAGCATGCATGTTCTCATGGCCCTCTTCCACACTATATACTTTTTTGCTCTTTCAAAGAAGTCGTCTAAGTTTGTAACCTCTCTCTTGAGCATGCTATCCCATAACTTTCTTCCTGGATGAACTCCTGCTGTGATAGCCATCTTGAGTTGTGCTTTAATTGAACTTCCGAGCTTAGTTGCTTCCATATTGAATCTATGGATATAGCTCTTCAAGCTTTCACTCTTACCTTGTTTTATGTTAGCGAGGTTGGTACTTGGCATAACATAATCTTGGACCGTGTGGTGCTACTGAAGAAATTCACCAGAGAATTGCTGCCATGACCTGGTTGTTCCTGGCCTTAACCGCTTAACCGACTTGTACACATCTCCTTTGAGTGTAATGGCGAAGCAATGGCACCTTGCCCTGCTGTTGACCCCCCTTAACTTCATCAAGTCGTTGAAGGTGTCTAAGTGATACTTTGGGTCTGTAATTCCCTCGTACGGAGTTATATGAGGCTCTTTGAAGTTGGTGGGGAGTTGCTCAACCTGGATCTCCCTTTTAAAGGGTGACTCTTGGTTAAACTCATTGTCACCTATGTGCCCCCCAGTTGTAGTGACTATCTTGCTTCGAAGGCTTTGTATTTCGTTGTCTAGTTCCCTTCTCTATTTATTTAAGGAGTCTCATGGGTTCTCAGGGTGAACCCTTGATTTGGTTGTGTCACTTGGGGGAGCTGCAGGGGGTGTGGTTTTTGCCTCGGACCTTTGGTTAAGTTTCTCCCTCAAGTCGAGTGAAGCTCTTTTGGAGGTGGTCTTCAGTTCGCACCTCCCGTAGGTGGGGTTCGTGCCAGGTTGCACCGTTGGTGTAGAATCATCCTTGCATCCTAGGTGAAGGTTATGACTAGTGGAGAGTTGTATTTTGCCACCGTCCACGAGTATGGTAGTTTCTCCTTGTACAGGTTCTTTCTCCATATGCTTGGGAAGGGGTGTTGACGGTGAAATCTCGTCAACGAAATTAGATCGGAAAATTCAAAGGTAAGTCGAGTGAGGTTTTTGTAAGAACTAAAAATAAACTTTAAGAAAAAGTAGACACAGATAAATGATGGAGCAAATCCTGGTATATTTCTCAATAGCCTCTCCTTACAATGAATTTTCCCAACCCCCTTTCAGGTGGTCTTAGGGTTCCTTTTAAAGTAGGCTCTAATGGCCTTAGATACATAGTGGTCCAGGGGACCAAGTGGTACATACGTACTGTGTCAGGGGAGTGGCTTCAGAGGTTGTGGTCGTACACCCCTTACAGAAGCAGGTGTCAGGAGGATGTCTCCACTACTTGTCGGTACCCATGTCTAATGCGTGGTGGCAGGCGTAGTGGCGCAGGAGGTAGTGGTGTCAGCTCTGACCCATGGTCGTAGACGTACGGACCATAACTCCTATTCTTGCATAACCACTCCTGGCATTCCCACTACTTGTCTGGTAAGGGTACTATATCCGTACTCTGACTTCTTTAGGTTTGTAGGCACATTCCATATTCATGCATGTACCTTGCCCTTTGTAGTATTCTCACCTCCAAGGCCATGGGCGAGGCCATGGGCGAGGCCATGGGCGAGGCCGTGGGCGAGGCCATGGGCGAAGCCGTGGGCGAGGCCATGGGCAAAGCCATGGACGAGGCCATGGTCGAGGCCATGGGCAAGGCCATACCTCATTGCGAGCCCCTGGTGCGCGCGGGGCGCGAGGCCCCTGGTGCGCGCGGGGCGCGAGGCCCCTGGTGCGCGCGGGGCGCGAGGCGCATGGGCGCGCGGGGCGCGAGGCCATGGGCGAAGCCATGGACGAGGCCATGGTCGAGGCCATGGGAGAGGCCATGGGCAAGGCCATACCTCATTGCGAGCCCCTGGTGCGCGCGGGGCGCGAGGCCCCCGGTGCGCGCGGGGCGCGAGGCGCATGGGCGCGTGGGGCGCGAGGCACATGGGCGAACCGGGCGCGAGGCCCCTGGTGCGCGCGGGGCGCGAGGCGCATGCGCGGGCGCGAGACCCCTGGTGCGCATGGGCGCGCAGGCGCGAGGCCCTTGGTGCGCGCGGGGCGCGAGGCCCCTGGTGCGCGCGGGGCGCGAGGCGCATGGGAACGCGGGTGCGAGGCCCCTGATGCGCGCGGGCACGAGGCGCATGGGCGCGCGGGGCGCGAGGCCCCTGGTGCGCGCGGGGCGCGAGGCGCATGCGCGGGCGCGAGACCCCTGGTGCGCGCGGGGCGCGAGGCGCATGGGCGCGCGGGCGCGAGGCCCTTTGTGCGCGCGGGGTGCGAGGCGCACGGGCGCGAGGCCCCTGGTGCGCGCGGGGCACGAGGCGCATGCCTTGATGAGACATGGGATACATCCTAGGTGCGAAATGTCTTCTTGGCGTGAGGTCCTTGGTGTGGGACACCTCGGGGCAAGGCTAGGCGCATGAGGTGTTGGCATGCGCGGGGTGCTGCTGGAGTGGTGTTCGCGAGGCTGGGGCCTTAACTTCGAGGGGCACGGATAAGGGCCATGTATGCATGACAAACACGTCTAACAAGGTGATGCAGCTTGGAGGCCTGGAATGACCTCGTGAGGCCTAGAGCTCTGCGAGTGTCTAACACTTCGATGGCCTATAATTACCTTCTGCCTTCATTGCGTACTTGGCGCCCTTGGTGCCCCTTAGCTATTTACTTCTTTAAGGGACTAGAAACTTCTTTTGTGTGTTTTTCTTATTTGGTGGATTTTCGGCATCCACACTTACCCCCCAGTCTATAGGGAGGCCTTTAGGCGTTCTTGTAGACTCTTCCGTTCCTTTTTATTATTCTCTTATTCTTCTTCTTTTCTTTTTTTTTTATATATTTATCATGTTCGAGGTCCTTTGGAACCCACGCGAAAAAAGTGGGTTCGGTAGGCCTCTCTGTGATGCGTCTTAGTTGCACCTGTAAGGATATATTGACCCCTTGGGTTCTAGTTATCCTTTTATATATCTTCGCGCGCGCTTAGTATATCTTGCGAGAAGCGTCCTTCTCGTCATTAGGCATAGTACTATTTTTGCAAGCGTCTTCTTTGAGACCCTTTTTGCAAGCGTCTTCTTTGAGACCCTTTTCGGAAGCGTCTACTTTGAGACCCTTTTGGATAGCGTCTACTTGGGAGATCCTTTTTGGAGGCGTCTACTTTGGAGACCCTTTTTGGGAGGTGTCTACGTTGTAGACCCCTTTTGGTGGGTGTCTACTTTGTAGACCCCTTTTGGTGGCGTCTACTTATGAGACCCTTTTTGCAAGCGCCTACTTTGGAGACCCTTTTTGCAAGCGTCTACTTTGGAGACCCTTTTTGGAGGTGTCTACTTTGGAGACCCCTTTTGGGAGGTGTCTACTTTGTAGACCCCTTTTGGTGGAGACTTTCATGGCTAGATGGTCTTCGTTCGATCTCTAATTTGGTCAGGGACCCCTCTAGCACGATGCCCCCCTTCTATATGGAATCCCCAGACATACTGGTAGTATGGCCACTGGAGGAAGGTTCGCTCTCTTCGACATGGAAGTTCTGATGGTCCTCTTCCACACGTATGTACTTCTGTGCTCTCTCGAAGAAGTCGTCCAAATCCGAAACTTCTCTTTTGAGCATGTTACTCCATAACTTGCTTCCTGGACGAACTCCGGCTGTAATAGCCATCTTGAGCTCTGCTTTGGTTAAACATCCCACCTTTGTTGCTTCTATACCGAATCTATGGATGTAGTCCTTCAAACTTTCATTCTCGCCTTGTTTGATGTTAGCGAGGCTAGTAGTTGGCATGACGTAGTCACACGCTGCATGGTGTTGCTGAAGAAATTCATCAGAGAATTGTTGCCATGACTTGATTGTTCCTGGCCTTAACCTCCTGAACCATTTGTACGCCACTCCTTTAAGAGTAACGACGAAGCAGTGACATTTTGCTCTGCTGTTGACCCCCCTTAACCTCATCAAGTTATTGAAGGAGTCTAAGTGATATTTTGGGTCTGTAGTACCCTCATACGGAGTCATGTGAGGCTCTCTGAAGCCAGTGGGCATTTGTTCAGCCTGAATCTCCCTTGTGAAGGGTGAATCACGGTCGAATTCTCCGCCATCCATGTGCCCCCCAAGTACAGTGGTGATCTTGCCTTGAGGGCATCGTATTTTGGTGTCTAGTCCCCTCCTCTTTTCGTATAAGGAATTTTGCGGGTTCTCGGGCTGATCCCTCGCCTTGGTTGTGTCCCTCGGTGGAACCGCGGGGGGTGCGTCTCTCACTTCTGACCTCTCCTCATGGAGCCCTTTTCTTAGGCCAGGGGGTGACCCTTTTGGGGGGACTTCGGCATCTTTCTTATGACCCTCATCTTCTCTCTGCCTATGCTCCTGGGAACACTTCGCTGGCCTATGTCCCCCATGGTACTTTGCCTGGGGGGTTTCACTGGCGGAAAGTTGGGTTCCCCCACCGTCTATGGGGACAGTGTTTTCCCCTTTTTCATGCTCCTTCCCTTTATGCTTTGGGAGGGGCATGCTTGACTTCCCTTGCCGTAGGTTGTTTAAAACCTTCTGCATGTTCTCCATCATGGTTTCCAGCCTCCTAGTCTTTTTATGCAACTCGTGAATCTCATCCTTGTAGAATCGCGTCCTTGAGCTGGAACTTACCGAGCGTACCCCGGGACCCTTGCCTGGCCAGTGCGTCGAGGGACTGGGGTCCCGGTGGCCTGAGCGTGGGGTCAACCGGGGCCGGTTAAGGGGATACACTAGCGGCTCTGAATGACCTCCGTCGGGCTGGGTAGCTGAGGACGATGCTTCCCTCTCCTCCTCCGGGGGAAGAGGTTCTTCTGGTCCATCTCCATGCTCGGGCAGAGGGGGGTCTTTCTTGGAAGGCCTCCGCTCTACTTCGTCTCGGTGAACCTCCACCTTTTGTATTTGCCGTAGGCGTTTTGAACGTCTTAGCATCTTTGTTTGTTGGAAATGAAGGAAGAACACTGGCTTGATGCTTGTTCTTCCCACAGACGGCGCCAAACTGTTGACGGTGAAATCTCGTCAACGAAATTAGATCGGAAAATTCAAAGGTAAGTCGAGTGAGGTTTTTGTAAGAACTAAAAATAAACTTTAAGAAAAAGTAGACACAGATAAATGATGGAGCAAATCCTGGTATATTTCTCAATAGCCTCTCCTTACAATGAATTTTCCCAACCCCCTTTCAGGTGGTCTTAGGGTTCCTTTTATAGTAGGCTCTAATGGCCTTAGATACATAGTGGTCCAGGGGACCAAGTGGTACATACGTACTGTGTCAGGGGAGTGGCTTCAGAGGTTGTGGTCGTACACCCCGTACAGAAGCAGGTGTCAGGAGGATGTCTCCACTACTTGTCGGTACCCATGTCTAATGCGTGGTGGCAGGCGTAGTGGCGCAGGAGGTAGTGGTGTCAGCTCTGACCCATGGTCGTAGACGTACGGACCATAACTCCTATTCTTGCATAACCACTCCTGGCATTCCCACTACTTGTCTGGTAAGGGTACTATATCCGTACTCTGACTTCTTTAGGTTTGTAGGCACATTCCATATTCATGCATGTACCTTGCCCTTTGTAGTATTCTCACCTCCAAGGCCATGGGCGAGGCCATGGGCGAGGCCATGGGCGAGGCCATGGGCGAGGCCATGGGCGAGGCCGTGGGCGAGGCCATGGGCGAAGCCGTGGGCGAGGCCATGGGCGAAGCCATGGACGAGGCCATGGTCGAGGCCATGGGCAAGGCCATACCTCATTGCGAGCCCCTGGTGCGCGCGGGGCGCGAGGCCCCTGGTGCGCGCGGGGCGCGAGGCCCCTGGTGCGCGCGGGGCGCGAGGCGCATGGGCGCGCGGGGCGCGAGGCCATGGGCGAAGCCATGGACGAGGCCATGGTCGAGGCCATGGACGAGGCCATGGTCGAGGCCATGGGAGAGGCCATGGGCAAGGCCATACCTCATTGCGAGCCCCTGGTGCGCGCGGGGCGCGAGGCCCCCGGTGCGCGCGGGGCGCGAGGCGCATGGGCGCGTGGGGCGCGAGGCACATGGGCGAACCGGGCGCGAGGCCCCTGGTGCGCGCGGGGCGCGAGACCCCTGGTGCGCGCGGGGCGCGAGGCGCATGGGCGCGCAGGCGCGAGGCCCTTGGTGCGCGCGGGGCGCGAGGCCCCTGGTGCGCGCGAGGCGCATGGGCACGCGGGTGCGAGGCCCCTGATGCGCGCGGGCGCGAGGCGCATGGGCGCGCGGGGCGCGAGGCCCCTGGTGCGCGTGGGGCGCGAGGCGCATGGGCGCGCGGGGCGCGAGGCCCCTGGTGCGCGCGGGGCGCGAGGCGCATGCGCGGGCGCGAGACCCCTGGTGCGCGCGGGGCGCGAGGCGCATGGGCGCGCGGGCGCGAGGCCCTTTGTGCGCGCGGGGTGCGAGGCGCACGGGCGCGAGGCCCCTGGTGCGCGCGGGGCGCGAGGCGCATGCCTTGATGAGACATGGGATACATCCTAGGTGCGAAATGTCTTCTTGGCGTGAGGTCCTTGGTGTGGGACACCTCGGGGCAAGGCTAGGCGCATGAGGTGTTGGCATGCGCGGGGTGCTGCTGGAGTGGTGTTCGCGAGGCTGGGGCCTTAACTTCGAGGGGCACGGATAAGGGCCATGTATGCATGACAAACACGTCTAACAAGGTGATGCAGCTTGGAGGCCTGGCATGACCTCGTGAGGCCTAGAGCTCTGCGAGTGTCTAACACTTCGATGGCCTATAATTACCTTCTGCCTTCATTGCGTACTTGGCGCCCTTGGTGCCCCTTAGCTATTTACTTCTTTAAGGGACTAGAAACTTCTTTTGTGTGTTTTTCTTATTTGGTGGATTTTCGGCATCCACAAGGGGCACGCTTGAAAACCCTAGTAGCAGGTCGTTCAGCAACCCCTGCATGTTCTCTATTGTGGCTTCCAACCTTTGATTCTTTAAGTGCAACTCATGTATCTCATCCTCATAAAAGTGAGTTCTGGAGCTGGAGCTCACGGAGTGCACCAACGGACTCTTGATAGGCTTGCACGTAGAGGGGCCTAGATCCCAATGGCCGGAGCATGGTGCAGTCGGTGGTCAAGGAGGAGGGTGCATACCCAAGCCACCCACTGGTGTGATAGATGATTTAGGATGACCTCTGCTAATTTGGGAAGGTGCCTCCTTCTCCTCTCCAGGGGCTGGATGCTCCTCCGGCATACCTCCATCCTCAAGTGGTGGAAGGTCTCTTTTGGAGGCTCTTAGTTGGTCTTCGTCAAGGTGGATCTCAACATCTTGAGATACTCGTAGGCATCTTAAACGCCTTGGCATTTCTTCTTGTCGGAATAGATGGAGGAACAAGGGCTTGATATTTGTCCTTCCCACAGACAGTGCCAAATTGATGACGGTAAGAAATTGTCAACCAAGTTAGATCAGAAAACTTCTGATCTTAAAAGAAAATGAAGAGATGTGAAGAAACTTAGAAGAACATAGGATAGCTATCTGAACTTATAATCAAGTTGCATAGTGAAAATGGAGAAAATATTCATATTACTCAAGAATTTCTCATTACAATGCATCATTTTCCGACCCCTTTCTTAGTTGAAGGAGTGTCCTATTTATAGGGGAGCTTTAGTACAAAAATGGTCACAAGGGGACAAAGAGGTGGTGGTATGACAGGGCTGTTGGGAATAGTGCCTTTAAAGCAATTGTAGTTGACAAATGTTTTAAATAAAATAAATAATTGAATTAAATTACTATATATATAGACTATGTCTGATATTATGTTTATATTATTAAGTAAATATCAGAAAATTCCAAAGTTTATCTATGTGGTCTTAATCTCATATTGGTATGAGAGGATCGAGAATAAGATAATAAACTTAAAATAGTTCCCAGTAAAATAAAGTTATGGAATCTTTAGATTAATTACTACTAGTACGGTTCGCTAGCATTATGAATACAAGTGCCCTAGACCGGGTCACTAGTGTAGTAGGACACTTTAGTGAAGGTACTTTATATATAGTTATATATAGAACTGGGCCAAATGTGATTTGTTAATACTTGTTTAAAAATCATTTTATAGTATTAATCAAACACATCAAATGATGATCATATACACGATGATATTAATCCTGAGGTTGCTATGAACTCCTATATATGTCATATGATCATTTAATTCATGCATTAAAGTTTGCGAGAATGATCACGCTAAGAACAATTATTTTGGGGTCTCAATGATATTTATGGCTGGGGAAATAGTTTAATAGATATGAAATCTATACCTTCTTATAGATTGAATAATGGCTCCCTATTGGGTTGACTTTTGGAACTGAAAAGGTTATGAGCGCTCACGTTGCAAACTTGTTGTGACACTACCTTCACTAGTAAAGCCAATGGTACTCTAGGAACAAGATATAGCTAAAAGGGTAAAATGGTAATTTTATTCCCTTTTAATTATGAACCATTAATAGAGGATTAACGTTGTATGTAATAATTATATCAATGGACACTTTATTGTTAAATAAAGTACTCAGTAAATATATGTCTATAATTATCAAGAGTTCAATCTCATATTTATAGTGGAGTAATCATGAGATTAATAAATATGATTATTTAATCAAAGAGCTTTGGTTAATGATCTAATATTTATTGGAGCTTGATATTATAGGTCCATAGTTCCCCAGGGTGGCTATATCAACACCATATTAGGGTTACAATTGATACAAGGGTAAAACTGTAATTTGGGAATTTGAGAGGAATTTTATTATTCGAGTCAAGTATACAATTATATGATAATTGAGGTTGAATAATTAATTTGGAATTAATTATTTATTTTCGAAAATATTTATTAATTTAAATATATAATTTTCGAAATTCATATATACATAAATAAATTAATTATTTTATTCGAGTGAGAGAAAATAAAATTGGTAAGTCAAAAATAGTTTTTTTATTTATTGAATTTTAAAAGATGATGATAATGATGATCATCAATTTGAATTTTAAATTTTGAAATATGGTTATCATCTTTTCCTTAAAAAGATAAATATCTTATTTTGTGGGAGACTGATTTTAGTTAAATAAATAAATAAAAGAAAAATGCAATATCCCTGAAAAGGGATATAGCAGTACACACATGACACAATCCAAGGACTGTACCATTCGTGTACCAACTGCACTGATATTGTATCAATGTTGTTTTTATTTTATTTATTTAATTAATTAATAATTTGAAAATAATTTTTTCAAATTTGGTAAGTTAGATATTTACATAAATCAAATCATGTCATCATTATGATATTATTATTATATTACTATTATTATTAAGAATAATAAGGTAATAGAAATATCTTTATATACATGATATAGAATAAAGAGAAGAAAGACAATACACACAATAAAGAGAAAAACATATGTCAGAGAGAATTTCAAAATTCTTGTGAGACAAAAAGAGTCTTTCTTCTTCTTCTTTGATCTAGTCATTCTCAGACCATAATCCAAGCTCTCATATGTTGAGAAATACTTGTGATTTCTAAAATTGCAAGCTTATGCTCTCTATGTGCCCACACACATCTTGAGGTGTAGAGAACACTCCAGAAGATCGTGGTTTGAGTGCTTAAAGCTTTGGATAGGAAGATGATAAATATACAAAAAGACTCAAGGACACTTGATAGGCTTCAAGAGCTAATTATTAATGTTCCTGAATATTCATATATTTATGTGTTTATATGTTATATATAAATATATTGTATATTTATATATATGTTGCACGATTAATAATATTGTATGTTAATGTTTCTGGATGGATATTTTCTTGGTCATATAAACTGTTTATATGATTAATGAAAAAAAATTGTTGTTGTATACAATGGGCCCACCACGCCCATTCCACTGTGGGCTCTGAATGTTTTTCCAACAAGGGCACCTCAGGAATCATGGAATAGGTGTTAGTGGTGTCAGTCCTGACAATTTTTGGAGGCGTGGGAGGAGGTGTGCCTCATCTTAGTACTTAGTATGACCACTACTCTTTTGACTTATGTACGACCACTACTCTTCGGATGGTCATGTCTAGTTCGTACTCCGTACTACTCGTGCCTTTTTCATACCTCCTCTTTACCCATGCCTTAATAAGTCCTTGAGAGCTTGAGTGCAAGCCATTTATGGCTCGAGGTCGAGGAGGTACTTTGCCTCCAGGCTATAGGGACTCTATAAGCTTATTTCCTTTCAAGCTTAGTGATGGCCTTAAGTTTATATTCCAAGTTTGTTAAGGCCCTCAACATCATCTCTTTGGCTTCTAGGGAGTCTTGCACACGTTTTATGGTCGAGGGAGGGTCGAACATGTGCTTGGGCTTCAGGGGGGGCCTTGAGCTCTCCCCTTGAGGTCGCCCCCTAAGCTTGCCCTTGGGGGTCCTGATGAGCGTGGGCTTGGTCTTCGTGTTTTTCCTACCTTCTCGAAGCACATCTTAAACACTTGCTTCTTCTTTGGCTTCTCTTGCCTTTTTTCCATGCTCACATTAGTTGCTTAGTAAACAATAAACTCCATGGAGGCTTGAGCTCGCCCCCAAGCTCCAAAAAGGTGCGAGTTTGATCCCCGAGACTTTTCCTATCTCTTGGGACTCCTCTTAGGTGCTTTACTCAATGTGGAATTTTGGCATCCACAGTTGTAAATGGCTATAACATAATCCAATATTTCACAAGCATTTTAGTTTCTAATAGTGTAACCGACTTTTTAACTTTCTTTTTTTTTGCAGCAAACTTACAACAACAAAGTTTATAAAAAAAACAAATTATTATAGTTGTGTTGACCCTCGAATTGGCCAACGACGCGGAGTCAGATAAACGATATAAAGTAAGATGAAAATGAGAAGAACTCCAGACAAAAAGATAAACGATACAAATGATTTATAGTGGTTTAGCCCCAATAGAATGGTAACAACCTACGTCCACTTAGTGTTCTTATTAATATAGTATTCCAAGAACAGTGATCAATGAACTAGGGTTCACGAGTTTCACTAGATCTCAGATAAATACAATTGTGATGGATAACAACACTCTTTTTCTCTCTTAGCTCAAGAGTTCTCAAGCCAAATGTTCAAAAAGCAAAAGCCCCCTCTCTTGAGCCCTTTGATTCTTATTTATAGGCTCAAGGAGATTTACATGGGCCAACGGGCCTTAATTACATTTAATACATGTGTATCTAAACAATAATGAAACTTGTAATTAATACGTAATTGCATATTTGAAGGAAATAAATGAATATATGCGACCAGGCTGGTCGCCCATGATTACTTGATAAGCCAATGATCCTGGTCGAGGGTCGAGAAGGATATGTTCACTTAAAACTGCCACGTGCTTCCCACATGTAGATCAATTTTCCACGTCATCAGGTAGTCCATTCTTGGGTAAACATTTGCCCCCCAAGTTTATTTTACTACGACCAGTATAAAGTAAACTTACACGACCAACCCTTCGAGTGACCCTTCGTGTGACCTGTCAGAGCCATCAATGCCTTTTTGAAAAAAGGCAACCAATCATGTCATTGCAATTCTCCAAAAAGTGATTTGACGACTATCACACTTTTCGATGCCTCGAAAAACCATCTCCCATCATTACCTTATTAATCGTGCCTCGACCACCATAAATAACTCTCAGATTCACTTTTTACTTTTTACTTTCCTTCTGTCCTCAAGAACACTGAAGAAGGAAACAGAAACTGAAGAACTAAATACGAAGAACCCAGAAAACTCAGACGACTTCGGTGACCCATGGAGTCTTTGTTCAGCCACTTGAATTAACGCTCGTATATCCCCTTCAACCTTCTATTCAAGAAAGTCCCTTGAACTTCTTTGTCTCTGAGATGCCATGCAATAGTTATATTTTGAGTTTTCTGGTGTGTTTTGAGTTCCCGAATGTTCTTGAAAAAATGATTGGGGTAATCAGGCTAGTAGGTATTAACGTGATAGGATAAGGGAAAAACACTAAATGAGGCTTAGGAATTGGTTTGGGAGTTAGGATTATTAATTTAGGGCGTAAAATCGAAGTAAAAATTCGATTTTTAGGCACTCGGAAAAGACTGGGTTTTCCCTCCCTTTTTCAGAGTTGAAAAGTTTTCTTTGAAAAACTTTTCGTTTATGCTTTTTAATCCATTTTCCAAACTGTTTGCATATTAATTAGTGTTTACGTTAGAATGTTGCTGGTCATATAAAAGATTAACTTTTATACACGAGCAGCATTATGCCAACGCTTCCACTTCTTTAGTCTACTGGCCGTAGATTCTCATCTTCCCTTCTCTGTTCACAGATTTTCATGCACAACCCGTGGGGAGGTGAGAGGCTGATTGACGACAACTTGCTTGCGCTACTGCTTGAAGATCGAGAATAGTCGTCGCTGCAATTCTCAGAAATTCCCTTTTCTCAACATAACCTCGCAAACAGACCAGCGAGCAGTCCAACAAATATGGGTCGCGTGAAGTCCATCGCTCAAAGAAAAAAGAATACAACCAAGCCTCCTACTACGCAGCCTGCTCCTCGGGCTAAAACTCCTCCAACCAACCTTCAACCTGAAAACACCTCCTCGCTATATATTCAAACCAAAGCCCAACCCCGCAACATCCTTCGACCAGAGATCGAATGGTATGTAGCACTTCCTAGTATTATTACAACTAGAATGGTAGCTAATTATCTCAAGAAGTATGGCCTTCCTGGGATACCCTCATCACGCCCACAATCGACCAGCAGGCAAACCTGCCTGGGGGCACCTTCAGTGCCTGGTCGAGGTATCACATTGAGGCAGGGGCAACCTTGCCTCTGCATCCGTTCTTCCAGGGGGTGGCCAACTATTTTGAGGTCGCTCCCTTCCAAATCACCCCAAACAGATATAGAGTGCTTTCTGGTCTCTATATCCTTTACAATCACAAGAAGTGGCCCGTTCCTACGCCACATGAGATCAATTACTTGTTTGATCTCAAATCTAACCCCAACCACAACAACACGGGGTCTTCCCTTTTTACCATCAGGAATCTGCTCGCACCTTCCTGAGTGACATTACCCACAAGTCCAACGTGGGGAAGTCTTCCAGGAGTACTTTTTAACACCAGACCTGGTCGCCCACAATCTGGCCTTCACTGAAGGAGGTAAGTCATTTACTTACTGGTCATTTGTTTTATGTTAGCTTTCCTATTCACATTTTAGAACTTCGATGTCGTTCAGGTCCATGGCATCGACCAGTCCCCACTCCAGACATGGAGATACGAGCAGCAGCCCTAGCCAGCATGACAAATATTGAAAAAAGTGTCAAAGAGTTGGTTACGGAGAATAACCTAAGGCTGGTCGGTCTTCTTGCACCTCACCAGGATGTGAGGGAATCAAAAATGGGAAGTGCAACTGGGGGAGAAGTTCCTGAGAAAAACCAGGATGTGTCACAACCCCCGAGGAGGAGGGCTGCGGGAGTGACCATCGGGGAACCCTTCAAGTACTCCGCGAGCAGCTGCTTCCCCTGCTCAAAAGGGAAAAGGAAAGCAGAAGCTTTCTGAACACCCTGAGCCTATACTTGAGTCCTCGGATGAGAACGGTAATGACTTCTCACTTTTAGACTGTTTGCCCATTCCCTATCATTTATTTGAAGGGGACGGCAACTTTAAATACACGACTAGTTTAGATTCAGACTTCTTCGTGGCAGAGAGTAAGTGTAGCAGTAGTACAATAGATAATGTAACGACTAGTAGTTGTAGCTCGGGTATTTTACTTATAATTTATTTTCTCTCCATTTCCTCATCTTTTTTGTATGACAACTTTCCATGACTGATCGTATGCTTCTTTTTTGCAAACATGCCTGCCGAAAAGGCGTTCGATTTATACACCAACCCAACAACCACATCTCCTGCGAGCAGGAAGAAATCAAACTGGCGTCAGCCAGGAAAAGGCTATAGTGACCCATCCACAAAGAGGGCTCGGACAGAGGACCCTCCTGCACAAACTCCTTCCAAAGAGACAACTCCCCCTCCAGGCCATGCCGACCAGACTCCTCCAGCTCCCACTGACCAGAATCCCCTAGCTCCTACCAACCCAAGTCCTGCTGCTCAGCCAGATAAAACTATGTTCGAGGAAATCCTGAACTCTGCCTGTACTTCGGCCAGTGACAGGCTAAAGAAATTTTCTAGACACCGGCGTAGTTTGGAATCCTTTAGCAACGCTCCTACCATGCAGGTCGACCAGCTCCTTAGTCGCGCGCTGAACGAACTACTCAATGTAAGCTGCTTCTTTCATTGCGGTGTGATTACTTATCCCTCTGATTGATAATAACAACTTTTTATTTTTTCTCTGATTGCAGGGGATTCTACCCGTGAGTACCAGTTGGCGCCACTCGGAGGAGGTGGTCGGCCAACATGCTGAAGAGGTCAAGGCGGTTGAGGAAAGGCTCATCGAGCAGCACAAGGTGGTCGAGGCCAAGCATGCTGAAGAGTTGTGAGCAGCTGAGGCTAAGATCGCCAAGCTCGAGGAGGAACTGAAGAAGAAGGAGGACTCCGTGGTCAAAAAAATTTCCTCCAAGGAGAGGTATAAGGAAGCCTCGCTGATAAACTACCAAGAAGCCAACAAACATCAATCGGAGTTGGAAATTAGCCGCAAAGAGGTTGCTGACCTTGAGGAGACCAACGCTCGCAACCTGGAGAAGTGTGAAGCAGCGGCGTTCCAATGCTTCTATATCTTTGGCAATAGGCATTGAAGGCGTCAATGAAGATGCTGGGGCCACTGTCGACCAGCAGCCACAAGAGCCTCAGGATCCTTCTACTGCTTTATAAATTTTTACCTGTATTTATTTTAACTTGTAACTTGGGACACACGAACCTCAGTTCATGATGTCAAGACAATTTTTTTTTTTTTGCTACACGACCAGCTTTTTCTTTTAATTAACAATTTCATCCAAGCAAAAACTGCTCGTGGTGAAAAGGATTTTACTTTTGACATTATAATATTTGCTCTTTATTATAGCATTTGTTCGCATGACCGAACTTAGCATAGCACTTTGTTTTGATTTAACAAAATTTAAACAAACAAAATTTTGAAAAATATTCTAAGTATCGTAGCATGCTTTCCCTTATTTTGCTCGTGTGTTTACATATACTTATTGATATGCTTTGCTTGCTTGATACCTTATATGCCCCCCAAGTGATTGAGGAGCTTAAGGTCCTCGGTCACTTGCCTTGACCAAGACCTGTTCGAACATTACTGCTCGGAATAAATACTTATAGAAATGATAATAGAGCAAAACAACACACGTAATGAGCAAATAATTGTAATAAATACAATGATTGGCAAGAATAACTGTTTGCACACAGTTCCTTTTATTTCTCGTAATAAATGGATAATCGTGTCTGTATGAGTGATCAAAAACTTGATCTTACCCTTATAAGCGATCAGTCATATGATTGACTAACCCTTGTTCATAAACTTGTAAAAAGTGAAATTAGTACAAGCCAATTCTTTAGAAATAACTATTTATCGATAATACTTGTGTAGGTTTTCTCCATTCCAATAGCGAGGAACGAGATCGTCATTTAAGCGAGCAAGTTTATATTTGCCTGGATTTAGGACTTTTTCGATTTGGTATGGCCCTTCCTAGTTAGGTCCAAGCACTCCAGCAGCTTGATCGTGGGTGTTGAGGAAAACTCTTCTAAGTACCAAATCTCCCACATTAAACTTTCTTTTGCATATTTTAGAGTTGAAATACCGTGCGACCTTATGTTGGTAAGCTGCTACTCGGAGTTGAGATTGCTCGCGCCTTTCATCGACCAAATCCAGAGATTCCATCAATAACTGACTATTAACGTCTTGATTGTATGCCAACCTTTGGTGCGATGGCGGATCTAATTCAATGGGCAACATAGCTGTTTACTGAGATTTTTGGAAACTATATTAATGAAAAGTAAGCAAGATTAATGATATGGAATTTAGAAGATATAAACAATATTTTTAAGTGGTTGGGGCGTTAATGAGCCTTAGTCCACGAGACAGTTGTATTAGAGCTTGGAAAGTCTTTTACAATGGAGTTTCTCTCTATCTTTTAACATAGTAACTGTATACAAGTCGAAGAGAGATCCTTTCTCTAGTGCTCTGTCACCTGTATTTATAGGCTCACAGGAGCACTGGGCTTGGGCCGGGCATGACTCGGACCCATCAAAGATATAAATGCCCTTGGCTTCTCTGTCGGAAGCCCAATACAAAGGATAAAAATACAAAAGACTAAGAATGACCAAAGCCCACTGGGGCAGCCCAAAGCCTATGTTTCGCCCAACAAAATGGGGCTTTTGGTCTGGGCATTCTGAGTTACGAGGCAGATTCAGGGGACAAAATCAGTCAGTGTACTGACAGCGCAGGTTTGAACCAGCAGCGTGCAATCCCCTGGTGGCCTTTTCTGCAGGTGAAAAGTGGGGACAACCCCCACGCGTCACGGGGCGGCTTCAGGGTCACGGATGCCCTTTTCCTGCCAACCTGGAGGACGTGACCCGGGTTCGTTTACCTCTGTCCCTCTTCATTTACCGCAGGCCCGGATCGTTTACCAGGCTTCGGGACCGTTTTGCGTACACCTCGACCGTAACCCCAACTAGCTATACGTCTCCCGGACGATCGTCCTGGATCATTTTTCCTGGACACCATCCGAGTCTGAACCCAAACTTGGGTCGTCGTTCCCTGTCATTCCCCTACTAAGCGGGCCTGTGCTAGGCCCAAATCCAATTGTCCAGACTGTGGGCCTGGATCACTGTCCCAAGCCCAAGGCAGGAAATGGGGACAACATTTACGCCCCAAGCCTTCGCCTGGGTCTGCGAGGTGGAGACTTGCCTTGCTCCCGGATACTCCACGGTTGCCTTCCCAGTTCCTGGTTAGAATCGTGGGTCCATGGCAAAGGGCAGTGACGCTGGGCGCACGCGAAGCCCGGACCATTTACCAATGTCTGGGTCCGTTTACTGAAGTCCCGCTTCGTGGTGAGGGATACACATGTCGCCAAGCGACTGCTGCCACGATGGCACTTGATCTCGAAAGGTCACCTAACCACCTCAAGGGTTGCTAGACCTAGGCTAGTGTGTCAGCATGAATTCTGAAGCGTCCCATCTGGACAAGAGTATTTCATTAATGCTTCTGCGCTGAGGTGGACCGTAGGATGGGACGACCTTTGAAATTCGCCTTTCCTGGGACGTTGGATTGAAATGGTGAGGATCCAGCTCTTGAGTGCTCATTAATGCCCCTGCACGATTTTGGACCGTCCGATGGGGGAATTTCTATCCGCTGGATTAGAGACCAGGATTTGGATCTCTATAAATACTCCTCAGACATTCATTTGAAACTTTTACACTCTCGAGCCATTTCAAGAACTGAGGATCTGTTTATGTCCGATCTCGCCGATGACATCTTTCACCGCCTGCTCACTCTACGCCGTCGCCTTTTTCCAACAGTCCCGGTGTCTGCACCTCCGCCTGGGCGCACGTCTTGGGCCTGCCCTATCGACGAGTTGCTGAACCGCCTTCACCAGTTCAAGATCGAGATTCTACCGTCGTTATCGTCGGACAACCACCATCTTTCACGGCCAGCTATTCACAGTAAGTCTCTCTGTCTTTCTTCTTGGTAAATACATGAACGTAGGCTGTCCTTTTGTTCATATGCTTAGGCTGCTAGAACTTGCTTACGCTTAGGAATAGTGCTAGGAAGGCCGCCTGGTCCGGGTTGCTCCGGGTCCGGATGCTTCCTGGACAGATGATGGAGCCTATTTAGTAGCCCATTTTTCGTTCCCAATCTGGGTCTCGTGGTTCTCTGGTGAACCCGGACCTGATCCGGAGGGGACTCCAAGCAGTCCGTAGGAGGCCCCCCGTACCTTAACCAACTTTCTTGGGTTTTGGTATTGACTGCTTGGTTTCTTTTCTTTGTTCCCAGATCATCAGCCATGACATCGGGCGTCACCCTTCACTCGGAGGAGGAAGCCAACAGGGCCCCTGTCGCCCTCCCGGAGTCCCAGACCCCCAAAGGCAACAGATGGGAGACGGACACGATGTTGAATCTGTTTCGGAACTACCGGATGATGTACGTCCTGGAGAAGCGCCTAGGCATAGATTCCACTCCCGGACTCTTCCACAACTGCCTAGCCAGGATAGAGGAGCGAGCGCATACTTCCGTGGAAGGGTCGGGGCCTGGAGCGCTGGCCACATCAGTGCGGGTGCCACACTCCCGCTTCACGACTACTTCGTACGGTTCCTGACATATGTGGGAATCGCACCCTTCCAGCTTCTGCCCCAAGCCTACCGACTGCTTGCAGGATGGCACGTCTTCTGTGCCACGAAGGAGATCACGGAGCTGACCCCCGCGGAAATCTTGTATTTCTACAAGATGGAACCGCAGGTCAATGCCAAGGACAAGACCTTGGATGGCTTCTATAGGCTGAAGCTGCGAGGTAGCTACCCCACTCCCACAAGCTCTTGGAAGCATCCCCCGGACGTCCGGCATTACTGGTTCTTGACGTCCGGGTTCCTCGTGGAGAAGAACCCCACACTGCTGCTGGACTTCCAACGAGTGGGTAAGTGCTTCCCCGACCCTTAGCTAGCTGGTTTTTCTTTTTCTTTTTTTTTTCTTTTTGTTTCTCGTCGTGTTACTTTGGGTGGCAGGACCTTTTTCCCAGACTCCTCTCACCCAGTTCATCTTGGACCCGAGGAGGTTTTACTCCAGGCTGAGCACAGTAGACCTGGACGTAGGAGGCTACGTCAACACGGACAACCTCCGACTGGTCGGGATGCTCGCGGCCCACCAGACTATCGCCGTCCCGAACCTTCGAGGAATTCAGTGCGAGAAGATTGCCGTCATCGGGGAGCAGCTGGCCCTGGAGCATATCGCGGAGGTGGAGACTGAGACGCGAGCAGACGCAGCCAAGCGGAAGAGGGACTTAGCCCAGACGGAGGTGGCCGCTTCAGAGGAGGTGGAAGCCCTCTTCGAGGAGGCCCTGTCGAACACGGGTACCCCCAGGGCTAGCGTAACAGGGCGAGGTAACTCACCTTTGATCTTAACTTATGCTCCCCAAGTTGGGGACTTAGCTAGGGATAGGCTAGCACTTTGAGGCCCCGCGTTCGAGGCTGACGAGGAGATGAGACCTTTGTCTCCCGTTCCTGTAGGCTCGGAAGCTCTCATGTTTTTGTTCGGGTTCCTTCAGTACGGGAATTTCTTGAACCTGGACAACATGGGGGATCGAGTCTACTCTTTCGTGTTAGATGAGTTGAGTCACGCCCGGGGCTTAGATGAGGGTTCGTCCCGGGTCACTCTTAGTTTTGATTTCGATTTTCCCGTTTAATTATACTAACTCATTTTCACTTGCGTTTGTTGCAGGAGACTCCGACATGTCTACCCCCGTGGATGAGATGAGGCAACTCCTCGAAGCCCGGGCCACGAGGGCGGCCAAGGTCGCAGCCAAAAAGGCTGCCAAGAAGAATCCAGAAGTGTCGGGCCCGGACCCCTCCCTCAACAAGGAGACGCCAGGGGCAGAATCTCGACCAAACAAGCGTGCAATTTCCGCGGTCCCTGTCATGGCCGTGGACCCGACTATCGTCCCTGGCCTTGCCCAACCCCCGGTGATCGATTTGGAGCCGGAACTCGCGGTAAGCAAGAGTTCCGAGAATAGGGCCTTGGATCTGGGCACTGTGGAGGCCGACACCAGGAAAAAGAGGCCCCGGACGAGGGGGGCTGGCTCAGTCGGTGAGTCGCACGGGGAAAGCCGCCTCGCCGCGAAGGAGATTCCCGCATTACTGGCCCTCCCCATACTTCCGGCACTACCCGAGGAGGGGGTAGCTATCTTGCGGGACGAGCATCCCGGCTAATTTCCTGGACCTGGGAGAGTGGCCGGGACTGGAGAGATGAGACATACAAGGCCCTGACGATTCACCGTCAGGTTGAGTTCGCTGAGCGCCCGGCAGCTTTTAGCATGCCCCAGCCGATCGTGGATTGACCAGCTGCTGAGACGGGCTTTTGCCCTAAGCTGGGGCAGGACATGGCCCCTTTTGTGGCGGACCTGTTGGACCAGGTGAGGAACACCATGTCTAACCTCCAACTCAAGCGGTATGCCACCATCGCCAACCCGGACATGTTGTTCATCTCCCAGGCTCTCCGCCATTAGGCCACCGCAGTAAGTTTACTTCGTGTCTTTTTATTCCCTCTTTTTATTCGTTTGTAAGGATTCTTCTAACTGTGCTTTGTTCCAGGATGCTCTGCTATCCCACCGGAATGCTGACCTGGTGGTTGAGGCGGCCATGAAAATGGAGACGCTCCAACTGGAGCTGGAGGCGGCCATAAATCAAAGGGAGGCCGCCAAGGAGGCCCTGGCCAGGGAGATGGCCCAGGCTAAGGAGACTTTGAGCAAAGCGGTTGCTCAGGCAGATGCGGACCGCGCAGAGTTCGACCGAGTCAAGGCCGAGCTTGAAGAGGCCTTATCTCGGAAAGAAACCGAGGCCAACGAGAGGGCAGCCCTTCTGGAGGCGGCTGCAGCTCAGTCTATCCGGGACAGGGAGAAGATCCAAGACTTGGAGACCCGGGTCTGCGAGCTGGACGGCTCTCTTCGTGAGGAGATGACGGCGCATGAGGAGACCCACAGCGGAAAGGATCAGGCGGACGACTTGCTGCACGTCACCTTTGAGGAGGCCATCTACATGGCTTGGCACAAGGAAAAAAGCATGAACCTCCTGATCTTTCCCGACCCGGAATCTAAGAGGGCTGAATTCGAGGCCAAGGAGAAGGAAGATGCGGAGCTTCTGGAGGATGAAGCCCAGGCCCGGATCTTCGCCTTGCCTCTTTTTTCTTTCTTTTTATAATTTTGTAATAACTTTTTCTGGACACATACGCATCCAAGACAATTTGTATTGCTTCCTCCGATTTATCTTATTTCTGTTATTCCTTAGAAATTTCCTTTGATCACCGTGCATGACTGATTCTGAGGGTTTGGTCCACGTTCCAACGGCCTAGACTAGACCAATTCTGACTTTAGCTTGTCAAATTGTATTAGTCCTACCCGCCTAATCTTTGACTTCGAAAACCTGATGGCCTGGGCCAACGAGGTTCAGAGAGTTTACCGCGAAACTTGGTTCCCTTACTCTGCCAGTCGCGGGCCACGGCCTTGCCCTGGGGCATACCGGATGCATTATACCCTCGGACATCGTTCGTCCAGGATGGGACCAGCCTGAGGCTTGGTCCTCTTAATTTATACCCGCGGACATCGTTCGTGTAGGATGGGACTAGCCTGAGGCTTGGTCCTCTTAATTTATACCCCCAGACATCGTTCGTCTAGGATGGGACTAGCTTGAGGCTTGGTCCACTTAATTTATACCCCTGGACATCGTTCGTCCGGGGTGGGACCAGCCTGAGGCTTGGTCCTCTTAATTTATACCCCCGGACATCGCTCGTCCGAGGTGGGACCAGCCTGAAGCTTGGTCCTCTTAATTGATACCCCCAGACATTGCTCGTCCGGGGTGGGACCATCCTGAAGCTTGGTCCTCTTAATTTATACCCCTGGACATCGTTCGTCCGGGATGGGACCAGCCTGAGGCTTGGTCCTCTTAATTTATACCCCTGGACATCGCTCGCCCAGGGTGGGACCAGCCTGAGGCTTGGTCCACTTAATTTATACCTCTGGACATCGTTCGTCCGGGGTGGGACCAGCCTGAGGCTTGGTCCTCTTAATTTATACCCCTGGACATCGCTGGTCCGAGGTGGGACTAGCCTAAAGCTTGGTCCTCTTAATTTATACCCCCGGACATTGCTCGTCCGGGGTAGGAACAGCCTGAGGCTTGGTCCACTTAATTTATACCCCCGGTCATCGCTCATCCGGGGTGGGACCAGCCTGAGGCTTGGTCCACTTAATTTATACCCCTAGACATCGTTCGTCTGGGATGGGACCAGCCTGAGGCTTGGTCCACTTAATTTATACTCCTGGACATCGCTCGTCCGGGGTAGGACCAGCCTGAAGCTTGGTCCTCTTAATTTATACCCCCGGACATCGTTTGTCTGAGATGGGACCAGTCTGAGGCTTGGTCCTCTTAATTTATACCCCCGGACATCGCTCGTCCGGGGTGGGACCAGTCTGAGGCTTGGTCCACTTAATTTATACCCCGGTCATCACTCCTCCGGGGTGGGACCAGCCTGAAGCTTGGTCCATTAATTTATACCCCTGGACATTGCTCGTCCGGGGTGGGACCAGCCTGAAGCTTGGTCCACTTAATTTATACCCCCGGTCATCGCTCGTCCGGGGTGGGACCAGTCTGAGGCTTGGTCCCACGGGGTTTGTATCCCCCGGACATCATCGGTCCGGGTCGGGACTGGCCTGAGGCTTGCGCCCCGCCTGGTATTTGCTCATACCCGGGATACCCCCCACAAGTGAGCGGAGACTGGTCTGGGGTCACTTGAGTAAAATTTTCATTGATTGATAACGTTTCTTTATGGCGTTTTGCACATGCCATTTTTATTTTTCAAGGGATCGCCCTGAGGCGTACATTATTTAGAACGAAAATACAAAATTGGAACACGTTCCCCTGACTGCTGATAGTATTTACGGAGATGTTCCGCGTTCCAGGCTCTTGGGACTTCCGAGCCATCGAGCCGCTTTAAGCGGTACGTCCCGGGGCACACTTCATGTTGGATCTCGTACGGCCCTTCCCAATTCGGGCCCAGAACCCCTACTCCCGGATCTTGAGTAGTAGGGAAGACTCTTCGCAGGACTAAGTCGCCGGTTCTGAACCTTCGGCTTTTTACTTTTGAGTTGAAATTCTGTGCGATCTTGCCTTTGTACATCTTCAGCTGCACTTGCGACTCCTCCCAGATCTCTTCGATGAGATCTAGTGACTCCTGGAGTAAGGCGTGGTTCTGGGCGGGATCATACGTGTCTCGTCGGTGAGACGGGATGGTCATTTCGATGGGGATGACGGCTTCGCATCCATAGACCATGGAGTAAGGAGTGTGCCCAGTGGACGTCCTCTCGGTGGTCCAGTAAGCCCACAACGCGCGGGGCAGCTCTTCGGGCCATTTGCTCTTGTAGGCCTGGAGTTTTTTCTTTAACGTCCCTTTCAAGATTTTGTTGACAGCTTCCACCTGCCCATTGATGTTGTTCCTAAGGTCGCCACCTTGGGGGAGGATCTTTTCCTTACGGGCCTGCTCTTTCCGAGCGTTCAGTCCGTCGCGTAGGTCTATCCAGGACGTGTCGTCCCCTGAACTAAGGGCATGACGCTCTTTGCTACGTGGGCGTTCCCGGCAATTTTTGTTTACCGAGACACTGGGATGCAAAGACCTTTCCCGTCCGTCTCGCCCTGGGGCATGCCGAGGGCGCACATCCCGTGGTCGCGTCTCCTGCGGATCAGTCGAGTGGCCCTGCCTTGGGACGGGGCGCACCTTCTCTTTCCTAGGGAGCGGTCGGGAATGGGTCCCGGCATTCACGATGGGGGTGTCTTTCTTTCGGGTCTTTCCCCCTGCCTTCTTTTTCTCCTGGTCCGGGTTTCCTGGGACTGGCTCAGGAAATTGTTCCTGGGGAGGGGCCGGCCTCACGTCTTCGAGGACTGGCTCTGGCTTGCGGAGCGGGCTGTTGCGCTCCCGGAAGCGGGCCAGCTGGGAGATTGGCCGCCAGACCCTGCGCGGCTATGAATGCCTGCAGGGCCTGGAGGGATTCTTGCATCCGCCGATGCGCCTCTGCCTGCTCAGCAATCCTGGCCTCCTGGTCCAAGACTTGCTGCCTCAGTCTAGTCACCTCCACGTCCTACTGGTTGGGATCTCCTCCTGGGATCTCGGGATATGCAGCTTCGTCGTGGTATTCCCCCTCGTTCTCCTCCTCTTCATAATATTCCTCCTCGTTCTCCTCTTCGTACTCTGTTCCACCCTCATAGTCTTGTGACTCGTCAAGGTGAGACGTCTGAGGAGGAGTGTTCTCAGGCGGATTCTGAGGAAGAGGCTGGGAAGGCAACGGCTCTCCATTGCCCTGCTCTGGGTTAGTAGGGTCAAAAGTGGTGTGTCTTGTATTCACCATTGTATTAGAGGTTTGACGTTAGCACTAGCTTTCTCAGGCTCTCAATGAAAGCACCAAAATCTTTACCGAGATTTTCGGAAACTATATTAATGAAAAGTAAGCAAGATTAATGATATGGAATTTAGAAGATATAAACAAGATTTTTATGTGGCGTTAATGAGCCTTAGTCCACGAGACAATTGTATTAGAGCTTGAAAAGTCTTTTACAATGGAGTTTCTCTCTATCTTTTAACAGAGTAACTGTATACAAGTCGAAGAGAGGTCCTTTCTCCAGTGCTCTGTCACTTGTATTTATAAGCTCACGGGAGCACTGGGCTTGGGCCAGGCATGACCCGGGCCCATCAAAGATATAAATGCCCTTGGCTTCTCTGTCGGAAGCCCAATACAAAGGATAAAAATACAAAAGACTAAGAATGATCGAAGCCCACTGGGGCAGCCCAAAGCCTATGTTTCGCCCAACAAAATGGGGCTTTTGGTCTGGGCATTCCAAGTTATGAGGCAGATTCAGGGGACAAAATCAGTCAGTGTACTGGTAGTGCAGGTCTGAACCAGCAGCGTGCAATCCCGAGGCGGCCTTTTCCGCAGGTGAAAAGTGGGGACAGCCCCCACGCGTCACAGGGCGGCTTCAGGGTCACAGATGCCCTTTTCCTGCCAACCTGGAGGACGTGACCTAGGTTCGTTTACCTCTGTCCCTCTTCATTTACCATAGGCCCGGATCATTTACTAGGCTCCGGGACCATTTTGCGTACACCTCGACCGTAACCTCAACTGGCTATGCGTCTCCCAGACGATCGTCCTGGATCATTTTTCCTGGACACTGTCCGGGTGTGGACCCACACTTGGCCCGTCGTTCCCGGTCATTCCCTTGCTAAGCGGGCCTGGGCTAGGCCCAAATCCAATTGCCCAGACTGTGGGCCTGGATCACCGTCCCGGGCCCAAGGAAGGAAATGGGGACAACAATAGCCTCATACCCATAGGCCAAGGAAAATGGAGTACGACCTGTTGTTGTTCGGTGGGATGTTCTATATGACCAAAGGACTTCAGGTAACTGTTCTGGCCATGCCCCCTTCGCTTCTTCAAGCCTTTTCTTCAGAGTATCCTTCAGTGTCTTGTTGACAGCTTCAACCTGTCTGTTTGCCTATGGATGAGCTACTGGAGAAAAACTCTTGATAATCCCATGCCTTTCACAAAAATTGGTGAACAGATCACTATCGAACTGCGTGCCATTGTCTGAAACAATCTTCCTTGGCAGCCCATAGCGACACACGATGTTCTTGACCACAAAATCAAGAACTTTCTTGGTCGTTATTGCTGCAAGTGGTTCAGCTTCGGCCCACTTCGTGAAATAGTCGATAGCAACCACAACATACTTGACATTGCCTTTTCCAGTGGGCAAAGACCAAATCAAGTCTATTCCCCACACTATGAATGGCCATGGGCTTTGCATTTATTTTAGCTCATTAGGGGCTGCTCGTGGTATCTAGGAAACTCTTTGGCACTTGTTGCACTTTCGAACAAAATCCGCAGAGTCTTCATTCATTGTTTGCCAGAAGTATCGTTGCCTTTTGACCAAAATGTTGACCCACGAATTGGCCAACAAAGCGGAGTTAGATAAACGATATAAAATAAGATGAAAATGAGAAGAACTCTAGAAAAAAAAGATAAATGACACAAATGATTTATAGTGGTTCGGCCCCAATAGAATGGTAGCAACCTACGTCCACTTAGTGTTCTTATTAATATAGTATTCCAAGAACAGTGATCAATGAACTAGGGTTCACGAGTTTCACTAGATCTCAGATAAATACAATTGTGATGGATAACAACACTCTTTTTCTCTCTTAGAATCTCTTAGCTCAAGAGTTCTCAAGCCAAATGTTCGATAAGCAAAAGTCTCCTCTCTTGAGCCCTTTGATTCTTATTTATAGGTTCAAGGAGATTTACATGGGCCAACGGGCCTTAATTACATTTAATACATGTGTATCTAAACAATAATGAAGCTTGTAATTAATACGTAATTACAAGATTGCATATTTGAAGGAAATAAATGAATATATGCGACCAGGCTGGTCGCCCATGATTACTTGATAAGCCAATGATCCTAGTTGAGGGTCGAGGAGGATATGTTCACTTAAAACGGCCACATGTTTCCCACATGTAGATCAATTATGCCACGTCATCAGGTAGTCCATTCTTAGGTAAACAAGTTGTAAATTGTTACAACAGAATGAAATATTTCACAAGAAATTCAGTTTCTGATAGTGTAAATAGTTTTTAATGTTTTTTTTTTCTTCAGGAAGCTTACAAAACAAAGTTTATAAAGAACCATATTTTTATAGTTGTAACTGATTATGGCAAAATCTTATATTTCACAAGCAATTAAATTTCTAATAGTGTAACTAGTTTTCAACTCTTCCTTTATTGTTTTTTTCTTTTTTGCAGCAAATTCTTTTTATTCATATTTTTTAGTACTTTTGTATGAGGTTTATGAATCAAATACATTTTATAAATACATTAAATAAAAAAAAATTGGCATATTAATTGTAACTAAAGATATTACTTTTTGAAATAAAAGATATATGATAACTTATAAATAACATATTTAATAATGAGAGTTGACAACTATTTCAATAAGTATTGCAATTGTAAACAAGCTGAATATTACTTATAATAAAGATGCAAAATTTACACTCTTACACTTACACTTGCAATATACAGCTAGCTTATTCTTTTACTTCATTGACAAAACTAAGGTTGTATATCAATCATTACAAGATGTAACGCCCCAAAATTCTAACCCTGAGACCCTATTAAGGTACTAGTCATTTTAAATAGTTTTTAAAACTTGAAAACCTAATTATATACTAAATGGTGAATAAAACTTCATCAAAACATTCTTATTAAAAACATGCAGTATTCGGATATCCATAATTTTAAAATAAAACATTCAATTAAATATAAGTAAACAAACATAACTAGTTTCAGTCTCAACTCATAATAAATCACCTGTAAAATCTCACGTAAAGAAAAATTTCAATAAACTTTGGCATTTACATCCCTTTGATCGTTACAAGGTTGAACGACTCTCGTGATATACATCTTCTTTCTAGATTGGACTTCACCTGTTGCCACAAAACAAAACTTGCATATAGCACCTGCAACATAGAGTATTCGTGAGCTAACGCCCAACAATAAGAGCTATATAGGACACAATCCCCAAAGTCAAACAATCAAACATAAAACATAAACTAGTTTAAATTATCACAATCTAATTCATATATTATTGATAATCAATACCTTAAAATACAAAGTGTCATAATCAACCATATCGTATCGTAACATAATCAGAGCATAATGTATCTTATCATAGCATAACATAATCATAGCATACTATAGTGTAACATAATCAAATCATAACACGTACTACTGGTGTCGTTCTGGCCTTTTACCGGTGTTGTTTCGACCCTTTACCGGTGTCGTTCTGGCCAGTGTGCAACCAAGCACGATTTATCGTAAGCATGTGATTTTCATAACGTAAGCATGTCAATCTAACATTCAACATATAACATAGCATACATAACGTAATCATGCAAAACATTCATGACACAGGACATAATATCGTGTACATGATACAATCATACTACTATAATCATATTTAAGTATGTCAAGTGTACACCCTGCATACATGTGTCCACTCTTCTTACCTCGATATCAAATAGCAACCATGATCACATTCTTTCAAGTAGCCTTACCAAGCCCCTAAGCCAAAATCACACAACCATGTACATTTAGAGATACATAACTCCATCCAATGTCACATGATAAATTCTAATTCTTTTAGTGACCTAAATACCTCTAAAACATTCTTAAGATAGTTCTAAAGACCCCGAACAAAAACCAACATCAAATCCTTAATGGCCCTAACAAAACGGAACAAAATTATGTTTCATAGAAACCTCAAGATCTAAAAGAAAACTTACCCAATGATGTAGCATAGCCCTAGACAATGAAAATCATCTCTTCCAAATGTCTCAAATTCTCCTAGGATGAAGATCACGAGCCTCCATGTCTTCTCCTTCCTTCTTCTCTTATTCACATTTGCCTCCCTCTCTCTTTCTATGATTCAAAGCAAGTGAAACCCTAGCATCTCTCTATCATATGTTATATATAGGAACCCTAATATTCCTAATTACCATCTTGCTCTTAATGAATCCTAAGGTTAAGCTAACCCTTATGCCCTTAATAATAATTTACCTTCCATTTTCTAGAATTGCTAATTATTTCCTCAAAATAATTAGACTTCACAATTAAATCTCGCCTTAACATATTTTGACTCGAATGCCCCTATACTTAAAGGAAACAATGAGTTGCCGCTTAATAAATTCCAAATTCCATCAGTATATTTATTTCATACTTCATAAACATAATTTCATAAAATTGTCACATATAATAATTATCATGCTCGTACACAACAAAAATTATTCATTCTAAAAAATTACGAAAATAACCCTCGAGGGTAAATTAATAATTTTCCCCCATAGGCCAATTAAAAAAATACCCATGACATGATTAGATGGATATTACAACTATCCCCCTCTTAAAAATGAATTTTGTTGTAGTGTCCCAAAACTCCTAAATGAGAATTTATACATTGATTAGCATGTCGGAAGGGCACATGGGGATAATTATATGTATTATATTATTATATAATTAAGTGTGCATGATCATGTGTATTAAATGTGTTTAAAGACCCGCTTCTGTTATAAATAAGCATTTTCATAATTTTTACCCGTTGAGGGTATAATTATAATTTGTATGTGGACTATTTGATTTTGTATGTGTATGTTTATATGAAATCATGTTTATGTATGTTTATGTTAATTTTTTTTGTTTGTGTGTATGACACCTAGGCATTGTCTTAAAGTGGGTTTTTGTCGTGTCTTCAAGTATTAGGGGCTACAATGAAAATGATTTGGAATTTAAGTGTTAATTAGAATTTATGATAGTTTTGGGGAGCTAAGTGGAATAGAAAATAGCATTGAGGGGTCAAATAAAAATAAGTAGAAAGTAGAATTAGAATTACCATTAAGGGCTTAGGTCAAAGTTGAATTTGAGGGCAAGGTGGTAATTAGGCAAAGGGGCAGATTATTATGGTTGGACACTCATTTTCAAATGATTTTCATTTTAGAGAGAGAGGGAGAGGGAGAAGGAGAGAGTTAGAGGAAGTTCTAGAGAGAGAAAGAGGAAGAGCAGAAGAAGAAGAAGAGGAAGGAGGATTTTCTAGGCAGATTGCTCTTAAGGTAAGTATTTCGTTCGGATATGTTCTGATTATTCAATGCTTCTAAAAATTTACAGTGAGCTTTATAAACTTATTAGGAGAATTATTGAATAATCTCATGATTTTTAGGTCTGTAAGTTATTTAATATTGATTTTTGATTCAGTGGTTATTCTGGAAAATCTATTGGTATCAGATTCAATAATCAATGTTTGAAAATTGATATTAAATAGTAAACGATTTTAAAAAATTATGAAAAAACTTGGAGAATTGTGCTTGCATATATAGACCCTTTATATGGGTGGTTTTAGGAAAAAATAGTTTTTGTGCAGAGTCATATATGTGTAAGAAAAATTAGGAAAGTGCTAGTTTTGTTAATAATAAATTTGGGGAAATTTGTATTATGATTATAAGTTTGTTTTAAGTATAGATAGAAATTTTATGATGAGTATATAATTAGAAAAAAATTGGAGGAGTACATGAAGTTCATGGATATTTTTGGTAATATGATTTTGTTCTTAAAGCCTAGACAATCGATGTAGATTTTATTTTGGGATCACAAGTCATAATTTTAGTTTGATATTGTGATGTTTGACATCTATTTTGATTATGGTATTATGTCAACTAAATAGGTTTAATAAGCATGAAAGGAAAGTTAACCATTCCTAGCAAGGATTTAAGGTAAGAAAATTTGGCATTTTCACATAGATCAAGCATTGACCCTATTATATTTGTAAACAATTTTGACCGTATAATTGAGAATTAAATTTGGGTTGTGTACCTTTACTACATATATTAGTTTGTTATGCTTGTTTGTATTGAGCTTATTTGTAATTCATCGGCATGGGCCGCATTCAACTATGATCATGTGGAATGTAGGTCGTGATGGCAGGGCCAATATTGGAGTGTCGTATACACTCACTCGGCATAGGTCGTTAGCATGGTGCTTAGAGATGCACCTTAATTGGCATAGGTCATGCTAAATGTTTATATTGTTGAAATGAATGCCGTTATGGTTTGTGAATCTTGTGAATTGTCATATATATGTTTATTGTGATTATTATTTATTCCTTGTTTGGTTTTCTGACTGGGTCTTGGCTCACGGGTGCTCTATGGTGCAGGTAAGGGCAAAGGAAAAGTCGGCTAGCCATAAGTTGGAAGGCTTTAGAGAGTCGTGTATATGTCCGACCTCCTTGGCCACCACGGTCGGGATATTTTTGAGGGACTTAAAGTATAAATCAATTTTTTCGCTTAGGTCAACTTTTTCGTAAAATCTAAATGTAATTATATTATGATAAATCTTTTTGCGATCCCATGTAATTTTTTATAGTTTTAATGCAAATTTTTATATCTTTGACTAAAAAATTTAATACCTAAGCCTTTAATTAACTTAATTACATATTTGAGTCCAAATGACTCGCTTAACGAGTTAAGCACTATTTTAAACACACAGTGTAACAGTCTTGAATTAGTAGGGCATTACAACTTGGTATCAGAGCTACCAAGGTTTAATGGTTACTTAAGATTGACCGAACATGTACACTTGCTGCTAAAGATAAACTCAATTCACGGTTTGGTTACTAATGAGTTGAATATGTGTTAAACTGTTTAATTAAACTATATGTCTTATTTGCATGCTAGAATATAGAGCATGGAATATACTGATAAGGCTTGGCCCTTGCCTGCTATGTGAATATAAAATATATACCATTAGCATTATTGATGTATGTGAGTATGATAGAGATGCTTACTAGCGTTATTGTTTCATATGAATGCTTTATTTGTTCAATTTTGGACCGTGGGATGGATTTTCGATACATTATCATTGCTTGATAAGTCGAGTCATTTATTACAGAAATACTTGGAAGTTATGCCTCCAAGGTGATCAGTCAGACTCTTTGGCAAGAATATTGAGGACGAAGATGATAAGCAGGGCCAAAACCCTCCACCTGCACCACCAAATTGGCAACAAATTCTCGCAGACATGCAGGCAAGACTTCAGAGGAAAGAGGATGATATCAGAATGTTGAGGCAGTAGGTTCCACCAAGGAACGTTGCGTCGTATGTGCCACCTGTGGTGGCACTAGTTTTAGCTCAGCCAGAGGTTAAAAATAGATGGGAACCATTGTATGAGAGGCTCATGAAGAAACACCCTCCAACCTTTGAGGAAGGCCCATATCCACTCAAGAATGAGAAGTGGATGAGAATGTTCACCTCCATCCTTGATTTTTGAGGATGACAGGTAATGACATGGTGGCCTATGCCACATATATGTTTCAGGATGATGTCTGAATTTCGTGGGAGGTAATCTCTCAGACCTAGAATGTAGCTGTGATGAATTGGGAAGAGTTTAAGGAGATTTTTATTGAGAAGTATTACAATGTTGCAGTTCAAACTATGAAGATGGATGAATTTGTAAATTTTATTAAGGGAAATATGTCAGTGACAAAGTACGCTCTGAAGTTTGATAGGTTGGCCAAGTTCACCTCTAATTTAGTGTCAACTGATGTGACTTGAAAGGATTGGTTTGAGGTTTGTTCGGGGGTTGAATGCCATGATAGCCCGGGATGTAAGGATTACCTCTGTACCGAGAGTGACCGCATATGCCCTAGTAGTATAGAAGGCCCTTAATGGTAAGGGCGTTGAGGATAAGATTTGGAGAGAGGACGCCGCTAAGCGCGATGCCCGGAGGGTGGTACCTCCATCTACTAGGTCTAGTAGGGGGCGAATGCCCTAGTGATCAGAATAGGAAGCCTACAGACACATTCAATACCCCCAGTTCAAATAAGAGGTTTCGGGGTACTCAAGGTGGCCGTCAGGGCGGAAGTGAGAACGAGAAGAGTTATCGAGAATATGCTCGGTGCAGGAGACACCACTTAGGATAATGTCATGCTAAAGCATGTTTTATGCGTGGCATAGTGGGTAATTTCAAAAAAGATTTCCCACAGATGAAGAAAGAGGAACCAAAGAGGGGTGACAATTTGGTTTTGTCACGAGGATTCACACTGACTTAGACTGAGGCTGAGGCTAGTCCCTCCTTAGTGACAGGTCAAATTTCTAGCAGACAATATTGATTGATTTTGGTGCTACGCATTCATTTGTATCCAATACGGTGATAGACATACTTAGTATACCATGTGGTGTGCATGTTGTGGGGTTTGGGACTTTGTTCCCTACTCGGGAATTGGTAGTCTCTAGGAGATGGATCAGATCATTACTAGTAGAGGTACATGGTAGAGATTTATCTATGGATTTAAATAAACTAGGAATGGAGGACTTTGACATGATACTGGGTATGGATTGGTTGGCAAAGTATGGGGCGACAATAGACTGTAAGAGGAAGATGGTGACTTTTGAGTCCAAGGGAGAGGACCCGTTTGTGTTTGTGAGTGTTGTCAACGGGCCTCACATTTCTATGATTTCAGCGTTGAAGGCAATAGACTTATTGCAGGGCGTTTGCATAGGATTCCTAGCTAGTGTGTTGTATACTACTAAGGTTGTATCAGTTAGACCAAAGGAGACTAGATTGGTCTGTGAGTTTCTGGATGTATTTCCAGGATATTGACCGAGATTTCCACCACATCGGGGGATTAACTTCTTCATCGAACTTGCACTAGGAAGAAAATCGGTATCAATAGCACCTTACGGAATGGCACCAGCAGAACTGAAGGAATTGAAGGTTCACCTTTAGGAGTTACTTGATTTGGGATTCATCAGACATAGTTTCTCACCATGGGGTGCACCGGTGTTGTTTGTGAAGAATAAGGATGGGTCGTTGAGGATGTGTATCAACTACCAGGATCTGAACAAGCTAACTACCAAGAATAAGTATCCGCTGCCTAGGATAGATTACTTATTTGATCAGTTGTAGGGTAAGACAGTGTTTTCAAAGAATGATCTTCAATCTAGTTATCACCAGATGAGGATCAAAGGTGAGGATATTCTGAAGATAGCTGTAACGCCCTAAACTCCAGGGACCGTTACGGTGCACATTACAGACAGTGCTAAACTCGCTAATCAAGTCATTTGGCCATAAACATGTAACTAAGTATGATTAGTAGTTTAGGGATTAAAAATTTCGGTTAAAATATAACGTTTCATTATAACGTTTACTATATACATTGAGATCCCAAAAATATAATTTAAAGGTTTATTACAACAAAATATTTACAACCAGCCGATCTAAGCGGCAAAACAGGGTTTAACCCTAGTTCCTCTCCTTCAAACCTCGGCCGTGGCAGTCGAGCAACTGCATATGTACACATCGTCACCTAAACTCTCCAACTCAAGGATGGTCTTTTGCCCTTACATGCACCACACAGCACCCGTGAGCCGAAGCCCAGCAAGAAAACTCAATATGCTCATGAACAATCATATCGGGCATGCCTAGCAAACATAGCTCAATTTAAGCATGCAAATAAACTCGGATAACAATGGGGAATCAAGGATAAGAAATCTTGCCCTCCTGATTGGATGACTATCCAATCAATCCTAATCAGATGAGTGATTTAACACTTGAGGTTTTGGTAAACCATACTGAGTGACTATCAAGCAAGTCACTACGGGGCTTAGTACCCAAAGCCATGCAAATGATGATTAGAATGATCATGCAGAGCTTATAGCCCTGAGCAGATGAGTGAATATCACTTTGAGGTTCTGTTAAACCATAATGAGTGACTGCCAAACAAGTCACTATGGGGCTCGGTGCCCATAGCCGTGCAACGAAACCATTACCTGCAATGGCTCTTACCAGATGAGTGACTGATGAGTAGTCACTAGCTTAAACAGATGAGAGACTGATGGGTAAGTCTCACGGGCTCAACACCCACAACCATGCGACTAAATAGTCACTGTGGCTCTAAGTGACTAGCCTTTGGCTAGACAAGCGCTTATAGTATTCATCGAACTTGAGGTCGGTCCGGCATTAATGCTCTTTGAGTCATCCAATACATATATCGATTAGATCTAATCTTTATTGGCTTGCGCTGAACACGCTAAGGTCGTCCTTACTTATGAGTCAGCACTATGTGACCAGTGCCTAGTACCACTGCCAAACTTGACTAATGAGTCACAGCCTCACAGTTGATACTGACACATTTGCCAACTCTGACTAATTAGTCAGTGCCATGCACAAGTAAGCAATGCTATCAATATATATATCATATGTCAAATATTCAAGAGTAGGGCATTCAGCATGCTTACTTAACAGTTGCTAGCATAATTATGATCATGCACAAACATAGAGACTCAAGCTCTAATCAGTATCATACTCAATATTCATGGCATGCCCTAAACACATGTTCCTCATGCATCATATATATCACAGTTAAACATCCAACATGCATCAAGAATAACCATGCATGTCACATATGGGGTGCAGTTTTCTTACCTCTGGTTCGAGCAAGAATTAGTAAAAGAACAACCCCTTGAGAATGATCAATCCTTTGATCCTTTAGCGGTCACCTAGTCATAACCAATTGGAATCCATTAATAAATCAAATCAATAAATGGTTCATAATCTAAAACCACGCCTCCGGGATCAATCCCGCACTCTCGGGAATCTTAATATACTCAAACGGGGTAAAGGAACCCATCCCCGAGACATAAAAGTCATCTCGAACCCTAAAATAGGCTTGCTGGAAAATGGACCAGCGCTGCAGCCCTATTAAATGGCGATGAGGCGCTATTTCAAGTCAGAGAGGCCCAGCTCTCTGCCTTGCCTAGTGCTGCTGCGCCCTGAATGGCGCTGCTGTGCCAACCACATACCAAAAACTTTCTGGTTTTCCCTCCTTGCGATTTCCCTTGAAACCAAGCTTCCAAACCAATCCCAAACATCCAATTCAACCCCTAAACTTCATACATATCAAAACATCTTCAAAACCCAATCAATCTTACTCAAAAACTCTCATTAATTCCAACTATCCACATCAAAATCTATAGGCTGAAAAATAAAAGAAAAATAGAGCAATACTTGAAATTCATGGATAAAATCTTACCTCAAGCTAGTTTGGAATCCCCTTCAATGGATGAATCAAGTCTATAACCTCCAAACCTTGATTTCCTAGCTTAATACCTCAAATTGGGGTCAAAATTTTCAAAGAAGAAGAAGAGGTACGGGAGAGATGTTTTTCTTACTCTGTTTTTATTACACTTTATACAGCTTTCTAAGCCTTAATGGCTTAAACAAATCCTTAAGGTCAAAAGACCATAATGCCCCTAGGCCAATTAAATCCTTCTAAAGACTTCCAAGGGTAAAACCGTCTTTTCCCACCTATCTCGTTAATTATAATTAACACCCTCCAATTCCCATTATTCTCAATATTCTCAAATGCTAATAATTCATATCCCATTACCCTTTAATTTCCAGCAACGTTCTAATCATCAAAATCATCCCGAGACTCACCCTGAGCTCCGAACTTAATCCCGTTACGACCAGACCGAACACTTGCATTTCATGATCGTCTCATGCCGAAAGGCTCGAACAAATCCACATATAATGTGGTACCATCCAAAACTCACCCACATGGACGAAAATACACAATTACGCCCTCAACGGGCCAAATTACCAAAATGCCCTTATAATTAAATGTGAACCCATATGCATGCATTTATCATCATATAATAATATAATTCACATAAACATGCATATAATCATTGAATAGCATAATAAATCAATTATGGCCCTCCTGGCCTCCTAATCAAGGTCCTAACCCTTAATAGGAAATTTGGGGCATTACAACTATCCCCTCCTTATAGAAATTTCGTCCTCGAAATTTATCTATACAGCCCGGAATAAGAATTCCGCACAATTGATTCCAGTTTCCCAGGCCATTTCCTTGACCTCACTGTTTCTGCAACATACCTTAACTCAAGGTACACTTTGCTCCTCAGAACTTTATTCTTTCTATCTCATATCTGGACTGGCTATTCCTTACTAAATAACTTAGCCTCAATCTCCAGATTCTCATAACTCAACTCATGAGTTTCCTGTAACTCATGTCCACTGAATGGAAGTACATAACACACTGTATACAACTGACAGTGCCAAAGATGAGGTCGAACCAAAGTCAACCTAACCAGTCCTATCCAGAATTCAAACTGTTAAATTACTCTAGGGCTCAACTTGCCCCTATCTCTTCACCCTTTCCATGGTGATACTTTTGAAGAAGTTACATTCTTTTACATTGGAACCCCACGTTCATGCTTTTCAATTCAGTAAAACTTTCCCACTTACTCTGAGAAGTGAGCATCCAAGCTCTAACCTCTAATAATCTCAATGATCCACTGAACCATCACATGATTGTTGATTCTGGACCCTTACTCATCCCATTCCAATGAACGAGTGATAAACTTTCCAATACTGGATAACTTTTTTTTTTCACTCTCTGATTTACCATCATTCTTAGAAGAACAAACTATACTGAATTCCATTTATATGTATTCCTCGCCTTCGTTAACCCTTCCATGACCTAGAAGTAACAATAGAGTCTTCATCTAATCAGATAGACCTTGAATTTTCCATGAAGGCACACTATCTCTCTCTCATAGAGATCTGTATATTGACCAGTTACACTACTTGTCCTTATTGATAGAAGTGAACTCACTTGGAAAACTGATCCATAATGATCTAATCCAAATCACACTGACCCACAACCTGGGCAACACCACCGCGAAACCCATCGCGATCCTTCCTTGTTTCCATTACAAAACACTCAAAACTGCAATGACTTTGCTGATTCCTGACACTCTGACTTGACTCATTAACAGGTTAAGAACTTTACCTCATATTCCATTACATCCCTCTCCATCTCAGGCCATCGCTATAAAGCTTTCGTATTCTGTTACATTTCCATGATGCCTGAATGAAGAGAATAAAAGAACAACATGAGATTCATCCAGAATCTCCCAATTAATCTTAGTGTCCATTGGATTCCAAGTCCAATATTTATATCACAATAAATTCATATCAAATACTGTACAACTCTTAGCTAATCCAGCTAAGACTTTCCACTCAATCTTTCCTATCTGTGGTTCACTTAATCGTCTTTCCTTTTGATCTTCTCTGAGATAATAATTGTAAGCATACAACTGGCCACCTGGCCCACCAGAAACTCTACTCTAGTTCTAGTCAGATCCTTTAACCAACATGTTGCATAAGCAATCATTTTTCCCTATCACTGAGGTGTTATAACCACCTAATAACTGATTCTGATCTGTAAGAAGACTCAGAACTCTTCCCAAGGTACATGTAATATCCTGCCCATCCAAGGAAACTCTTGCCTACCAAGGCGATCCTTGACCTTGGCAAATCTCCGCAGAGAAAATACCACAATACCATCGTCCAAGATGATCACAAACCCCATTCAAATAAACCTTTGAACGCTCTGTACATCTGATTCACAAACACTTGGCATTAAACAATTTCTCAAATCATAACTCAGCACTCCCAGTGCCCTTCTGTTATAATGGCAGACTTCTGCATATTCTTTTCCCTGATCTCTAACTGGTACTAACCAGATCCAAGATTCACCTTAGAGAATACCATTTTACTCACTAGCTGAACCTTTAATTCTTACAACTCCGCTGAGTTAATCAATACAGTGCTTAAATCTGATTCCATCCCTGGAACTAATCCAATCACCATTCTATTCTTTTCACATAAAGGAAACTCTGGCAGATCCCCTGGAAGCACATCCAGAAATTCACAGACTAATCCAGTCTGTTCTAATCCCACTGGCACAATCTAAGTGGTATCCACTACACCAGCTAAGAGTTCTATGCATCTCTCAGCCATAAAACCCTAGTGTTGACGGTGAGAACTCGTCAACGAAGTTAAGTTGGAAAAATTATCGAATCAAGATCACTAATCGGAAAGCTGTAAAAACTTGAACAAAAACTTAAGAACAATGATAGAACAATAATGGAGAGTTCAGTCTTTCATTCACACTCAAACCTCTGCTACAGTAAAATTTCCAACCCCCTTTCAGGTGGTCTTAGAGTTCATTTTATAGTAGGCTCTAATGGCCTTAGGTACATAGTGGTCCAGGGGACCAAGTGGTACATACGTACTGTGTCAGGGGAGTGGCTTCAGAGGTCGTGGTCGTACATCCCGTACAGGAGCAGGTGTCAGAAGGATGTCTCCACTACTTGTCTGTACCCATGTCTGATGTGTGGTGGCAGGCGCAGTGGCGCAGGAGGTAGTGGTGTCGGCTCTGACCTATGGCCGTAGATGTACGGACCACAACTCCTATCCTTGCATACCTACTCCTAGCGTTCCCACTACTTGTCTGGTAGGGGTACTATATCCATACTCTGACTTCTTTAGGTTTGTAGGTACATTCCATATTCATGCATGTACCTTGCCCCTTGTGAGTATTCTCACCTCCAAGGCCATGGGGTGAGGCCATGGGCGAGGCCATGGGGCGAGGCCATGGGCGAGGCCATGGGGCAAGGCCATGGGCGAGGCCATGGGGCGAGGCCATGGGCGAGTCCATGGGGCGAGGCCATGGGGCGAGGGCATGGGCAAGGCCATGGGGCCGAGGGCATGGACGAGGCCATGGGCGAGGCCATGGGCGAGGCCATGGGCGAGGCCATGGGCGAGGCCATGGGCGAGGCCATGGGCGAGGCCATGGGCGAGGCCATGGGCGAGGCCATGGGCGAGGCCATGGGCGAGGCCATGGGCGAGGCCATGGGCGAGGCCATGGGCGAGGCCATGGGCGAGGCCATGGGCGAGGCCATGGGCGAGGCCATGGGGCCGAGGGCATGGGTGAGGCCATGGGGCGAGGCCATGGACGGGGCCATGGGCGAGGCCATGGGGCCGAGGGCATGGGCGAGGCCATGGGCGAGACGGGCCTCGCGAGGCTACTGAGCCTTGGCATCTATGCCTTGCCAATGTGGGCCACTTGGCATCGACTCCATGAGAAACGAACCCAGACTCGTGTTGTGATGGCGCGATGGCTTCACGAGACGACGGTGGCCTAAGGGCCTTGCCTCGGCCTCATACTTTCCCTTGACGGGATTATGAGCATCAACACTTACCCCCCAGTCTAGGAGAGTACCTTTAGGTGCTCTGGTAGACTATTCACCTTGGCTCCTATAAATAGGCCCTCATGCATGGCTTAATATTTTCACCTTACTCCTTTGGCTTAGTGGTGCATAGACCCTTATTCCTTTCAAGAGGTAAGGGGTTCAATCCCCCACAACCTCACTTTCACCATAGTTCCTTTCATTTGTTTTATATATTTTTTCACTTCACCCCTTCTTTTTTTTTTTTTTTACATATGAGCTAATTTCTTGGTGTGTATATTTTATGACTAACACACCTTTCTGGTTAATTCTTGCAGACGCGCATTTTCGACGCTTTGGTGCTTTTCGCTCCCCGACCTTCTTTGGACCCCAACTTCGTTCTTTTAATCACTTGAGGTATATTTTCTTTCCTTCTTCCTTTTATTTATTTATTTTTTTTTTTATCGGGTCCAAACTAGCAGTACTTGGGATGGGGTACGTTAGTCTGAGCTTGTAGTGACTTTGACCATATGCACGCCCCTCCGCTTTGTTGTTGTTTTTTTTTTATACCCTGCAGTAGGCCATTTAGGGCGTTTGCATCTAGAGGTATTAAGCCTATTCCTTTGTGTTTTGTAGCCTTCCCCTCGTTTATACGTGAGCCCCTTTTTGCTATTGGGACGTGGTTTCATGGCCAGTGACGGCCCGTCCGACATACCCCCAAGGGCTGAGTTTATCGACCTGTCCTCAGACTCAGAGTCCCCCGAGGGCAACCCTCACCAGGACTATGACTCCATAAGGCAGGCCCGCATCCGCCACCTCGAGTGTATGGCAGAACTTAGGCGTAAAATTTGGGTGGTGGAGAGCGAAATTGACTCGGTGTCGAGAGGAGATGGAGGACCTTCACCCCTGGGTCTTAGTGACCACATAGCGCGTCTTAGGACGACCCTTTTTGAATTGCGATGGGAGTTAGAATTTATGGAGGGGCACATTCCGCCAGAACCTCCTACTCCCTCTTCGCCTGATGACAGTCATGGGGCTGCTAGCTCCTCTCCCCAGCCCCTAGTCTCAGTTTATCCTAGCTTAGTGCTTCCGCCATCGCTCCCTCGATGGAAAACTCTTGCTAGGAAGAAAAAATGGAGAGTTAAGTGTTCTGCCCCTTCCTCACATATTTCTTTTGATTTTGCAGATATGTCGAAAGCACGCACACAGGTGTCCGTCCAGGAAGAGGACGACGCCCCCCTACTGGCGTCCAGTCTAGTGTCACACGTGTCTCCGAACAAATTGAAGGCAATCGTGAAGCACTACCGAGTTGCTCCAGAATACGCCTTGCATGTTCCTCAGGAGGCCTGCCGGGCCGACCACCCTGAGAAGGGCTTTGTGGCTTTGAGTGAGCAGACTTTGAAGGCGGGTGGCACCATTCCTCTGCACCCGTTTTTCGTGGCAGTTCTCAACTACTTCGATTTGGCCCCTCTTCAACTGTCGCCCAACAGTTGGCTGACTTTAAGTTGCCTTTTCATTTGGTTCAAGGGTAACGTCCAACGCGCCCCGACGGCACAGGAGGTGCATTTCTTGTATAACCTTATGGGAGTGCACAAGTCCAAGGGCTTCTACTACCTGCAGAAGGCCAACAGTGAGCTTCCCTTAATAGAGGGCTCGGTGTCCAACACAGGGCCTTGGAAACAAGACTTTTTCTGGGTAGAGGGGCCTCTCTCGGTTCGTGAAGGCTTTCGCGCCGGCCCTAGTAAGTATCCTGGTCGTTCTCTTCTTCTTATTAGAACTTACTGTTTTGCACTCTTGCTTGTACTGACATTGGCGTGGATCTTTTAGGGCAATTTGCTGATCCCTCGGTCATTGGGCCAGAGGCGGAGGCCATAAACAAACTCATTGCTGCAGACCTTGCCCTGAAGAAGGTAGCGGTCCTATTTACTATGGTGAATCTCAACCGCCACCAGCTGTCCCCGGTCTCTGACCCCAAGTTCCTGTGGTCAGTTACTGGGTCTAAGAAGGCTATGGCTATGCCGGCTGGGCCGTCCCTACACGACGGTGAGGCCGATGAGGAGATGGAGGATGCCCCCCTCGAATGTGGGGGGTCTCATCAGCGCCCCCTGTCCCCCGGGGGATGCCCTCCCTATGGCTCCCACTGCCAGGACATGGCCTTTCAGTCTCTGGATCCGCAGGGCGCGGCGGGATGTTACGCTCCCCCTGGCCTTGATGGCTGTGACGCCTTCCCCCAGGTCCCTCATGACATTGGCTTACCGGATGCTGATTTCGTCGACCTCGCGGAGCCTCCTTCCGATGTACCAGGGTCTCAGTTTTTCTCCTTCCCTGCGCCTCCTCCTGCTTCGGCGAGTGGGTCGTCCGTTCCTATTCAACCAGATGCTCCTGGCGCGGAGGCGGAGCCTTGGGTGACCAGGATGGCCTCAGCTTATGGGCAGCGTTTCGTTCAAATAGCCTCGGGCCTCCCTGTCTCCGACTGGAGGGGTCTAGGGAATGTGACTCAACCAGACCTTAGGGAGACCCTAAGGCGTGCCGCGGCCTGGGTGAGGTCTTGCACCTTGCGTTGATTAGTATTATGTATAGATGTACATGTGTTTTTTCTTTTTGTTACTTATTGCTGACGCCATTGACTTTATTGTGCAGGTCTACATCGTGTCTCTTCGGCATGCTGACACGTCCGGCGTCCTCTCCGCATCTACTGTTGAGAGGGACAACCACATGGCCCAGGTCCAGGAGCTCGAAAATGAGCTTAGCGAAACCAAGGTTCAATTGTCAAAGGCTCGGACTAAGTCTGCCAACTTGTCCTCGAAGAGGGAGGAGACGAAGGCCAAGATCAAGGAGCTAAAGGGCAAGGCTAGACGCTTGGAGCGTGAGCTCCGGGGGGTCAAGGCCACCGCGGTTGCGTCGCAGGAGAGGGTTGCTCAACTGGAGACCGAAGTTGAGGCCCTTAGGGCCGAACTCCAGTCGGCTCAGGAGAAGAACGCTTCCTTGGAGGCGGAGAGGGCTTCCTGGGAGGCGGCGAGGGCTTCCTGTGAGGCGGCGAGGGCTTCTTTGGAGGCGGAGAGGATCACCACCGAGCGCAGGTCTATAGATCGTGCTCTTTTCAATGTGTGGAGGTAGGATCCCAACTTCGATTTCTCCTCTTTTGGTGAACAGGCCGTTGCCCGAGCGGCTTAGTGGAGTGCTCACTATGGAAGGCCTTGAAGTAGTCTTGCTCTTTTTTTCTTTTGTTTTCTTTTTATTTTGTAACATCATTATCAGTGCTACTTTTCTGTTGGTAACTCTTGTACTATCCCGAGAACTCTTTTTTTTTTCTAATGTATAAATACATATGTTGCTGTTTATTTCTTGTTCTATTGCATTTGAGGCCCTTTCAAGCCTGTATGATGGGGTTTAGTTGGTTCCCCTCTTTTATCTATCAGGCTGGAGGTCCTTTGGAGCCCATGTGAGAGGGTTCACTGGGACCTCTTTTGGTGCCTCTTGGTTGCTTTTATAAGGATATTTTGACCCCTTGGGTCTTAGTTATCCTTTTATGTTTTTCTTGCGCGCGCTTATTATTTCTTTGCGAGAAGCGTCCTTCTTGTCGTTATTCATAGTACTATTTTTGCAAGGGTCTCCTTTGGGACCCTTTTTGGCTAGGCGGCTTGGTGGCTGCCCTAGACTTATTATTATTGTCGTCACCATACATTTTTTGTAAGTCCCTATGGCCTCCCTTGGTGTTCATAAGGGTAGCTAATCCTTGCGATCCTAAGGGATACCTTGTAAGGACTTCGTTTAAGGCCCTGGTATAAGGGGTCCCTTTGGTTTTGGGTCACTTCCTCTTGATAGAGGGCCCTTTTTAAGATACTCTTGGTAGAGGGTCCTCCTTTTTAGGAGGGCTAGGGGTCCTCTTGGTAGAGGGTCCCTTTTAGGGGCCTCGTTTCTAGGAGGGCAAGGGGTCCCTTTTTAGGATCCTTTGTTATAGGGCCCTTTTTATGTTCCCTTTGCTAGCCGCCTACTGTCGCCTCCTATCCTGCCCCCCAAGTGTCTGGTGAAATTTATTTCGGCAGGCACTTTGGCTGATGCCCACGTAGCGAAGGAAAATAATACATGAGGTTGTGAACAGTTTTACCCATAACATGCAGTTCCATTCATCACATTCATAATAAATGGTCTCATACAAATAGTTGCAACGGTACATATGAGGTTTTCATATAAAACAAAAATAAAAAGACTCGCACCTACTTAGGAGGCTATCTAAGTAACCTCTTTGATTTCTTCCTATCATATCAAGGCAGCGTGCCACACTTGTTCTTTTACCATCAGACATGGGCGCCTTACTGGTAGTACTTTCTCAGGTGCTCTGCGTTCCATGCTCGGGGTATGATGGTGTCGTCCATGCGAGCCAACTTGTAAGTGTTCGGGGGGATGCACTGAGCAACCTGGTAGGGCCCCTCCCAATTCGCCCCTAGCACTCCTGCGCCTGGGTCTCGTGTGTTTGGGAGTACCTTCCTTAGCACCAGGTCGCCAACTCTGAAAGCTCTCTCTCACACCCTCGAATTGTAGTACCTTGCGGCGCGCTGCTGGTATACCGCCACCCTCATTTGTATTTTTTCTCTCTTATCCTCAAGCATGTCTAAGCTTTCGGCCAGGGCTACGCGGTTGGCTTCGTCTCCATATGCCTGTACCCTGTGGGACTTGACTCGCATCTCGACTGGGAGCACAGCCTCGCACCCATAGGCCAAGGAGAATGGGGACTCCCCAGTAGTCGTGCGTGGGGTGGTTCTGTAAGCCCACAGCACATTTGGTAGCTCATCTACCCAGGCTCCCTTCATCTTTTCTAGCTTTGTCTTCAGGTTCTTCTTAAGGACCCTGTTTATGGCCTCCACTTGTCCATTGTCCTGGGGATGCACAACCGCGGAGAAACTCCTCCTTATGCCCCTTTCCCTACAATATTCATCGAAAGCTCCTCCCTCGAACTGGGTACCATTGTCGGAAATAATACTCCATATCGACACACAATGAATTTGTTGACGAAAGAAGTGATGTGCTTGGCGGTTATCTTCACAAGGGGTTCTGCTTCTACCCATTTAGTGAAATAATCCACTGCCACCAACGCGTACTTCGCTCCACCCCTGCCTGTAGGAAGAGCGCCAATTAAGTCTATCCCCCAGATAGCGAAGGGCCAGGGGCTGGTCATGCTGGTCAGTTCGCTTGGGGGTTTCCGAGGGTAGTTGGCGTGCCTCTGGCATTTGTCGCATTTCGTGGCAAAGTCATGCGCATCTTTCTCCATGGAGGGCTAGTAGTATCCTTGTCTCATGGCCTTCCTAGCCGTGGAGGGTCCGCTCTCGTGGTTGCCGCACTCTCCCTCATGTATCTCCTGTAACACTTTCAGCGCCTCCTCCTCTTCTACACACCGCAGGAGTGGCATTGAGAATCCTCTTTTGTAAAGGACCCCATCTACCAGGGTGTATCTTGCGGCCTTGTACACCAGCCTCCAGGACTCGTTTTTATCCACAGGCAAGGTTCCTTCTTCCAGGTACCTCTTGATTGGCTCGGTCCATGATTCCCTCGGGACACTAATCATGTGCACGTCAGCGCCTTCGATACTGGGCTTTGGTAAGTACTCCACGGGTATTGATTCCAAGACATCACCGTCCTTGGTAGATGCCAACTTTGCGAGTGCATCGGCATGGGTGTTCTTTTCTCTGGGGATTTGCTCTATAGTATATGCCACCAACCGTCCCAGATAGCCCTTCACCTTCTCCAAGTAGGCTACCATCTTGGGTCCCCTCGCCTGGTACTCCCCCTTTACTTGGCATACTACCAATTGAGAGTCACTGAAGATTTGAAGGCACGCCACTCTCAGTTCTTGGGCTAGACGCAGGCCAGCTAAGAGCGCCTCATACTCTACTTCATTATTGGAGGCCTCAAACCCAAATCGGATTGCGCAATACATTTTATGTCCCTCGGGCCCAGTCATCATGATGCCCACTCCTGATCCTCCTTCATTTGATGCCCCATCAACGTGCAAGCTCCACTCCTTTGAACCTCCTAGCTCCTCCTCTGTAACAGGCTGCTCTCCTTCTTCATTCCTTCCTTCATTCGGCTGATGGGTGAGCTCTACTATAAAATCTGCCAGCACCTGTCCATTGATGGAAGCCCTTGGAGTGTATACAATATCAAACTGACTTAGCTCAATCGACCATTTCATTAGTCTCCCTGAAGTCTCAGGCTTATGTAAGACCTATCTCAAAGGACTATCTGTTAGGACTTCAATTGTATGTGCATGGAAGTAAGGCCTCAACTTCCTCGAAGCCACCACTAGCGCATAGGCCAGTTTTTCGATCTCTGGATACCAGTTTTCCGCGTCCACCAAACGCTTGTTGATATAGTATACGGGTTGTTGTTGCTTCTTCTCTCCCTTAACCAGGGCTGCGTTGATGGCATGCTCAGACACTGCCAAGTACAGATACAACTTCTCACCCTTCTCTGGCTTTGCCAATAGGGGTGGCTTCCCCAGGTGCTCTTTCAGCTTGACAAATGCTTCCTCACATCTTTCATCCCAAGCGAACTTTTTGCTCCCTTTGAGGATGTCAAAGAATGGGAGGCACTTGTCCATGGACCTTGAGATAAACCTATTAAGGGCCGCCACCCTTCCCGTTAGGCACTGCACCTCCTTCTTATTCTTTGGCGAGCTCATCTCTATGAGTGCTTTTATCTTGTCAGGGTTGGCCTCGATGCCTCTGGAATTGACCATGAAGCCTAAGAATTTTCCTGAGGATACCCCGAAGGTGCACTTGACTAGGTTCAACTTCATCCGGTATTTCCTGAGCGTGTCAAACATCTCACCAAGGTCTCTGCTGAGCTCTGCTGCTTCTTTGGTCTTCACCAACATGTCATCCACATACACCTCCATATTCCTTCCTATCTGATTGGCGAACATTTTATTCACCAGCCTCTGATAGGTGGCTCCTGCGTTTTTGAGCCCGAAAGGCATCACCTTGTAACAGTAGAGCCCTTTGTCTGTAATGAATGACGTGTGCTCTTCATCTGCTGGGTTCATTGGGATTTGGTTGTATCCTGAGTAGGCGTCCATGAAACTTAGTAACTCATGTCCTGGTGTGGCATCTACTAGCTGATCTATCCTGGGAAGTGGGAAGCTGTCCTTAGGACAAGCTTTATTCAAGTTCGTGAAATCGACGCAAGTTCTCCACTTCCCATTCGGCTTCGGCACGAGTACTGGGATTGATACCCACACAGGGTAGAAAGACTCACGGATGAACCCATTGGCCTTCAACTTGTCAACCTCCTCCTTTAATGCTGCGTATCTTGTTGGGTCTAGTGCCCGCCTCTTATGCCGGACGGGCCTTGCATCTGGGGAGATGTTCAAGTGGTGGCACATCACACTGGGGTCTATGCCCACCATGTCCTCATGACTCCATGCAAACACATCTAGATTATCTTTCAAAAATTTCATCAACTCCTCCTTCACGTCACCTTGCAGGCTTCTCCCTATCTTCAATTTCCTTAGGGGTTCCTCCGTCACCGTAACCTCCTCTACTTCTTCTACTGGTTCTGCTCTTGACTCATCCACGACCCGAGGGTCCAGCTCCTGCAGACCCCCTGTGGGCATACATAGCGCCTCATGTACCACCATGGCCATTGGCTCACGCGGTTTTGCAGGCGTGCGGAGTGAGGTGTTGTAACACTCCCTCGCCTCCTTTTGTTCTCCCTTCATACTTGCGACCCCTCCTGGAGTCGGGAAATTGACAACCAAGTGATATATTGAAGTTATGGCTTTCAATTCTCTCAGGGAGGGTCTCCCCAATACCGCGTTGAAAGTTGATGCACAATCTACTACAACAAAGTTAGACATGACTGTAGTCTGCCGGGGTTGCTCCCCCATGGTAAGCGTCAATTCGATCATTCCAAGGGGTTGCACTGAGTACCCTGTGAATCCGTATACGGACGACTGGCAGGGCTTCAGGTGACGAATGCCCAGTCCCATCCTTTCCAAAGCAGGGCGATATAGGATGTCCACCGAGCTCCCGTTGTCCACTAAGACTCGATGCACACGCATATTTGCCAATTGAACTGTCAACACCAACGGGTCATTGTGGGGAAAGTGTACCCCCTGTGCGTCCTCCTCAATGAATGTTATCGAGTCGTTTTCCCCCTTGAAACTCTTCGGGGGTTGTTGTTCTAAACTCATGACGCAGGGAGGCGGACTTCGCCGAGCCTCTCTTGCATATTTATCTCGCCCCTTCCTAGAGTCTCCCCCAAATCCTGGACCTCCAAAAATGGTTCGGACCTCCCCCTGTATTTCTGGGGCTCGCTCTTGTGCCTGGGGTGCTGTGGGCTCGCCCTCCGGCCTTTGCCTTTCTCTCCTGACATAGCGGCCCAAGTGCCCTCGGTGGATAAGCTCCTCAATTTCCTCCTTCAGATGGATACACTCTGCCGTGGTGTGTCCGGTGTCCTTGTGGTATTGGCAGTATCTACTGGGGTCCCTTTTAGACCGATCCTTCCTCATCGGTGGGGGCTTTTTGAAGGGCACTTGATCTTCGTTGGTGATGTAAATATGCTCCCTGGTGTCCGTGAGGTTCGTATAGTAAGTATAAGCCGTTGGCCTATGATCACCCCCTCGTTTGGTTTTCCTCTGCTGGTCATCTCTTGGCCCATCGTACGTTCTTTTCTTCTTCGCTACATTCGATCCGTCATTAGTTAGGGGCTTCGTGTGGGGCTCCTCCTTCCCCGCCTTTAGGTTTGCATGGCCATCTTCCACATGGATGTACTTCTGCGCTCTCTCATAGAAGTCATCTAAGTCGGTGACTTCCCTCTTCAACATGTTGTCCCACAACTTGCTTCCTGGGAGCACTCCAGCGGTAATGGCCATTTTTAACTCTCGGTGCGTTAGGCTTCCCACTTTTGCAGCCTCCATATTGAACTGATGAATGTAGCTCTTCAGGCTTTCATTCTCCCCTTGCTTCACGTTAGCCAGGCTGGTACCAGGCATCGTGTAGTCTCGCACGGCATGGTGTTGCTGGAGGAATTCGTCAGAAAACTGCTGCCAGGACCTGATGGACCCCGGCCTTAGTCTTTTGAACCATTTGTAGGCGGGTCCTTTCAGAGTAACAGCGAAGCAATGGCACTTGGCACCACTTCCGATCCCCCTCAGTTTCATCAGATCATTAAACGCATCCAGGTGGTATTTCGGATCCGTGTTCCCTTCGTAAGGGGTCATATTGGGCTCCTTAAAATTGGCTGGGAGTCGGATTGCCTGAATTTCTCTCACAAAGGGCGACTCATGGTCGAAGTCCTCCTCAAAGGCCTGGCCACCTGACGCGGTGACGATCTTGCTCCGCAAGCTCCTCATCTCCGTGTCTAGGTCCTGCCTCCTCTTGCTGAGAGTGTCCCTTAAAGCGGACGGGCTGAGATCTGCCTTTCCTTTGCCTTCTCGAGGCGCCACAGGGGGCGTGGTCCCTTTGCCCGCCCTCTTCTTATTGAGCTCCTCCCGCAAGTCTGAGGGTGTTCTTTTGGAGGTGACCTCATCCTCATGGCGAGGGGCAGCGTTGGTCCTTGGCGCTGGCTTCGGGGCCTGCTTAGGCGGTTCAGGGTGATCGCGTTGCTTCGCGCGGGGGGTGTTACTAGTTGAATGTCGGGTTCTCCCATCATCTACCGGTACCGTGGTCTCCACCCCATCCTTGCCCTTCTCCTTCCTCTTAGGCAAGGTTACGCTGGACTTACCCTGTAGCAGGCCGTTAAGGACCTCTTGCATGTTTTCTAAGGTGGTTTCTAATCTTTGGTTCTTACGGTGGAGTTCACATATCTCCTCTTCATAAAACCGGGATTTCGAACTCGAGCTCACGGAGTGGACCCGGGGGTGCTTGTCATGCCTACGGGCAGATGGGCCCGGGTCTTGCCGGCCGGAGTTCGGTGCCTGCGGCAGTTTTGGAGGAGGGAACTCATCAGCGTTTACCGGTGGTGCTCTTGGAGGACTCCCTCCAGGTGGAGCGGCTGGCGATGAGGCCACCCTATCACCTCCGTGAACCTCAGGGTCTTTCGGGGGCTCCACGTCTCTGGGTGGAGGAGCGTCTTTCATGGAGGCCTTCAGCTGGACTCCGTTCAGGTGAACTTCTACTTCCCACGTCTCCCTCAGTCGCTTCGAGCGTCTTGGCATCTTTTTCTTGTCGGAAACAATGGTGGAACAGTAGCTTGAAACTAACGTTCCCACAGACAGCGCCAAACTGACGGTGAGAACTCGTCAACGAAGTTAAGTTGGAAAAATTATCGGATCAAGATCACTAATTGGAAAGCTGTAAAAACTTGAACAAAAACTCAAGAACAATGATAGAACAATAATGGAGAGTTCAGTCTTTCATTCACACTCAAACCTCTGCTATAGTAAAATTTCCAACCCCCTTTCAGGTGGTCTTAGAGTTCATTTTATAGTAGGCTCTAATGGCCTTAGGTACATAGTGGTCCAGGGGACCAAGTGGTACATACGTACTGTGTCAGGGGAGTGGCTTCAGAGGTCGTGGTCGTACATCCCGTACAGGAGCAGGTGTCAGAAGGATGTCTCCACTACTTGTCTGTACCCATGTCTGATGCGTGGTGGCAGGCGTAGTGGCGCAGGAGGTAGTGGTGTCGGCTCTGACCTATGGCCGTAGACGTACGGACCACAACTCCTATCCTTGCATACCCACTCCTGGCGTTCCCACTACTTGTCTGGTAGGGGTACTATATCCGTACTCTGACTTCTTTAGGTTTGTAGGTACATTCCATATTCATGCGTGTACCTTGCCCCTTGTGAGTATTCTCACCTCCAAGGCCATGGGGCCGAGGCCATGGGCGAAGCCATGGGGCGAGGCCATGGGGCCGAGGCCATGGGCGAGGCCATGGGGCGAGGCCATGGGGTCGAGGGCATGGGCGAGGCCATGGGCGAGACGGGCCTCGCGAGGCTACTGAGCCTTGGCATCTATGCCTTGCCAACGTGGGCTACTTGGCATCGACTCCATGAGAAATGAACCCAGACTCGTGTTGTGATGGCGCGATGGCTTCCCGAGACGACGGTGGCCTAAGGGCCTTGCCTCGGCCTCATACTTTCCCTTGACGGGATTATGAGCATCAACACCTAGCTCTCACTACAAATATCATAAACATATTAAATACATGCACAATGCCAACCGTCACAGGGTTTTCCACTCTTAAACCCAAGAGTTACTATGCTTCCCTTGCCATTTAGCATTGCCCCACACTTAGCTAACCAATCCATACCTTGGATCAAACCAGAGCCAGTCAATCATAACCAACTCATGAAAACAATTGATGAGCCTTTTTCCACAATAATTCATCTGATCTCCAACTCATCTCTTAAGTTACCAGCAAAGTATCACACTCCCATCACAACATAACCATGTGATTTGAAAATCAACTGTATGCTTCTCTATATGCAAAAAATAAAGGAACAACATGGCACCAAAGCCATTCAACACAACTTAGAAATCAGAACTAGAAAACTGACCTGACACCCCTGAGGAATTAGTCTCAATCTCAGACTCTGTCTGCCCTGGAATAAACACTCGCGTTGGAATCGAGCTGTCTATCCCCTTTTGCTCATCTTTTCTTAACCTTGGGCAATCCTTCTTGAAGTGCCCAACCATGTCACATAAGAAACATGCCCTTGCTCAACATTCTCCCAAATGATGCCTCTTGCAGCGAGCACATTCTGGGTAAGTCTTCCAGCTTTTCTTCTTGCTCACTCCAATAAGTGGAGGTACCAATATCTAAGCTCCGTGCTCTCTACCACTCTTCTTCTCATTCTTTATGCTTTCCACAACAAGAGACTTCTCTACCACCTGAGCATAGGTAGAGATTTCATGCACTGGGGCAACTCTAATGCCCTGAGCTATTCCAGGATTCAATCCTTGAATAAACCTTTCCTTCCGAGCTACATCTGTGGGTACCAAGTCAAAAGAAAACTTGGACAACCCATGAAATCTGTTAACATACTCGGTTACTGATGCATCACCCTGAACGAGATTCAGAAACTCATTCATCTTAACAGTCTTGGCTGCATCACAATAATATCTTTCATTAAACAACTGCCTAAATTCTTTCCAATCCATTACATTTGTGTCTCGTGTCTGGGATACTACCTCCCACCCTGTCCGGGCATCATCCCGCAATACAAATGTAGCACAGATCACCCTATCATGACCTACCAGCCCTATACTATCCAAAATGGAACTGACCATGCTCATCCATTGCTCAGCTCCGAATGGATCTAGGCCTCCCTCGAAGACTGGAGGGTAATACTCCTGGAATCTTCCACAGAGAAATTCCCATCTGCTCTCAACCCTAGGCTGAACCAAAGCTGGTGCCACTTGGCACAATAAAGGAAGAAGTGCTCCCTAGCAGACTCCGCTGTTGCTTCAGACACATGATCTCTTCCTCATGCCTCTGCAATCTTGATTGCAAATATGTGATCATCTGTTGAAAACTCATAGGAACAGATGAAGAACTAACACCATGGTTGTAACCCCCAGGCTCTGTATAACCACCACCAGGTCTCATTATCTGCCTTGGATATGAACTTGCTGATTGAATCTGCAGTCAATAACTTGACCCATTAATCATAATGAGCATGTCAAGAGCTTTCCCCCACGGGATGAACCTTATCACACCACATTCACAAACCACTTGCAGTGCTAGAAACATGCCCATGGCATTCACACATCAATCATGATCCCTGCTCTTCCAACATTCATACCATGCCTCCAACTCCAGCATGCAATTATCATAATTATATATTCATGGAGCAAGTAATCATATGATCATATTCATATAAATATTCACGGAGCATATAATCATTTAGTCAAGAGCCAGGCTCTATCAGAATCTCATGCTCCCTAATACAATGTGCAAGTAAAGCATTTACATTCTATTTAAGCAGTTAAGCATATAACTACAGAAATAGTTACCATTCCCTGAGTGAAGATATCTTCAGTAACGTGTGTACATGCCCAGCTTGTCTTCAGGAACCCATAAACCTTAACAGGCTCTGATACCAAATTGTAATGCCCTAAACTCGCTAATCGAGTCATTTGGCCATAAACATGTAACTAAGTATGATTAGCGGTTTAGGGATTAAAAATTTCGGTTAAAATATAATGTTTCATTAGAATGTTTACTATATACATTGGGATCCTAAAAATATAATTTAAAGGTTTATTACAACAAAATATTTACAACCAGCCGATCTAAGCGGCAAAACAGGGTTTAACCCTAGTTCCTCTCCTTCAAACCTCGGCCGTGGCGGTCGAGCAACTGCATATGTACACATCGTCACCTAAACTCTCCAACTCAAGGATGGTCTTTTGCCCTTACATGCACCACACAGCACACGTGAGCCGAAGCCCAGCAAGAAAACTCAATATGCTCATGAACAATCATATCATGATATCAAATCATATCGGGCATGCCTAGCAAACATAGCTCAATTTAAGCATGCAAATAAACTCGGATAACAATGGGGAATCAAGGATAAGAAATCTTGCCCTCCTGATTGGATGACTATCCAATCAATCTTAATCAGATGAGTGATTTAACACTTGAGGTTCTGGTAAACCATACTGAGTGACTATCAAGCAAGTCACTACGGGGCTCAGTACCCAAAGCCATGCAAATGATGATTAGAATGATCATGCAGAGCTTATAGCCCTGAGCAGATGAGTGAATATCACTTTGAGGTTCTGTTAAACCATAATGAGTGACTTCCAAACAAGTCACTATGGGGCTCGATGCCCATAGCCGTGCAATGAAACCGTTACCTGGGCTTTCCTGCAATGACTCTAACCAGATGAGTGACTGATGGGTAGTCACTAGCTTAAACAGATGAGAGACGGATGGGTAAGTCTCACGAACTCTACACCCACAACCATGCGACTAAATAGTCACTGTGGCTCTAAGTGACTAGCCTTTGGCTAGACAAGCACTTATAGTATTCATCGAACTTGAGGTCGGTCCGGCATTAATGCTCTTTGAGTTATCCAATGCAGATATCGATTAGATCTAATCTTTATTGGCTTGCACTGAACACGCTAAGGCCGTCCTGACTTATGAGTCAGCACTATGTGACCAGTGCCTAGTACCACTGCCGAACTTGACTAATGAGTCACACCTCAAAGTTGATACTGACACATTTTTCAACTCTGACTAATTAGTCAGTGCCATGCACAAGTAAGCAATGCTATCAATATATATATCATATGTCAAATATCCAAGAGTAGGGCATTCAACATGCTTACTTAACAGTTGCTAGCATAATTATGATCATGCACAAACATAGAGACTCAAGCTCTGATCAGTCTCATACTCAATATTCATGGCATGCCCTAAACACATGTTCCTCGTGCATCATATATGTAACGCCCTGGATAGCCAGGACCGCTACACTGTGTGTTTATAAAGTGCCAGACTCGCTAATCAAGTCATTAAAGTAAAAACGTGTTATTGAAATAGTAGAGGAACTAGGGTTAAAAGCGTTTTGGTCTCAAAAGATACATTTTCACTACTAAACATTGTTTATGTACATGGGATCCCAAAAATGACAGTTTAAAAGCCATACTACAAAAGTTACAAAGTCTATATACATTAACAGCCATACTAAGGCAAAATGAGCAGTTAGGTGATCTCCGTCCTGACACACTCCTCGATCGTGGTGATCGAGCGGCTGGCTATGTACATTTCACTTCGGAGCTCTCCACCTCAGGACTGGTCCAGCTTGCTCTTGCCTTTACCTGCACCACGTAGCACCCGTGAGCCAAGGCCCAGCAAGAACACATATCAACAATAGAACATGCACATTTAGCTGTCAAGTCAATCTCACATATGGCATCTCATAAACTTCAAGCATATCAATAGTCAAGTATTTCATATACAAAGCATATCAGCTCATATAACACAATGCACAAATGATAACCAGGGCTAGCGCTCGCAAGCTGCTCCCTTTGTTATCCTATTATTTCTGGCTCTCAGTGGCCAATTCGCGCCCCGTGCGCTAAAAATCATGAACGGTACTCTTAGACCGCTTATACGTGTCCCTTGGCATAATACCAACGATGACACAAAACAGTTCTCGGGAGCACTTAGTCCCATCACAATCATACACTCGGGTGCAGTGTTCTTACCTTTCAATTTACTGATTTCCGATGCCACGTAGCCACAAGCACGGTCCTCTACCCCGAGCCTCTCCAAATTCCTAATCAAAACACAAATATAATATTCTTTGTCATTAACCAATCCAAAACTACCTTCCCGGTACCTAATCCACACTCTCGGAACCCCCAAAACCTTAGAACAACACCCCGGAGGCATCCCCCGAACCCCCAGAGCAAAGACCAAAAATTGCAAAATATCACTCCCTGAAATTTGCCTTGTCCCGCGGCACCACATTCCTTGTGCCGCGGCACCCACCTCCAGAGACCCCTAGGCCGCGGCAAGCAAAAGCCATGCCGCGGCACACCATCGCAGACCCAGATTTCTGGGTTTCCCTTCGCATTTTCCCGAGCTCCAACCTCTCCAAATCACCCCAAACTCTATCCTAAGCCCCAAAACCAACTCTAAACCCCTAACAAACCTCACAACAACTCAAAGACATCATGCCCAAGCTCACTCACACCTTCAATCCTAAAATTCACTCTTGAATTTCCCACTTGACAACTCAAACCAAAGAAATTATGAACTGCTTGAACTCAAGCACAACCCACACTTCAAACTCCCTATACCTTAACAAAACAAACCTAATAAACATACAGAGACCTTACCTCAAGTGATAGGTTCAACCTCCAGCTCTTGACCTCCTTCCCCCTTGGTTCCCAATTCTCTGAAATTACATAAAACCAGCCACCAACTCATCTCAATTCACCTTTCTTAACTAAATTTCAGACTTTAAACTTGGATATAACATAATCAAAATCTTACCTCTGAGTTTTCTTGGCCTAAGCTTGGTTGATAACTTCAAACATCCCTTGATTCTCCTTCCAAGAGTTTAGATTTCTGCTTCTCCTTTCTATCTCCTTTTTGCTCTTATTCTAGGTCTCCACAATTCAGCATAACCAACTCCCAAAGTGTTACACGTATATGATATTCCCTCTTCAGCTGAAACTCATCTACTAACTGCCAAAATACCATTTTAACCCTCCATTAATATCACTTACTAACTAGACCTCAAGGGCTTAGTTGTCCTTTCCCTAACTTTGCAATTCTACCACTTTCCCAATAAGACCTGTTACTCTCTATAGTTACTAACGGTTACGCAGGTTACCAAATCACCAGTTACCATTATCTAGTTTCCTAGGGCCGTCTTGGCACGTGCATCACGTTTGTATCACAACACCCACACAGTACAATTCACATATCATAATTATCACATAATATAATTCACATAGTCATATAACATGCTTAAAATCATAATCATACATCTTAATCATAATAACCACACATAATTCCCATCTTGCCCTCCCGGCACACTAATCAAGGCCCTTAAGCCTTATTAGTGAATTTGGGTCGTTACAATATATATCACAGTTAAACATCCAACATGCATCAAGAATAACCATGCATGTCACATATGGGGTGCAATTTTCTTACCTCTGGTTCGAGCAAGAATTAGTAAAAGAACAACCCCTTGAGAACGATCAATCCTTTGATCCTTTAGCGGTCACCTAGTCATAACCAATTGTAATCCATTAATAAAGCAAATCAATAAATGGTTCATAATCTAAAACCACGCTTCCGGGATCAATCCCGCGCTCTCGGGAATCTTAATATACTCAAACGGGGTAAAGGAACCCATCCCCGAGCCTAAAAGTCATCCTTGAGCCCTAAAATAGGCTTGCTGGAAAATGGACCAATGCTGCAGCCCTATTAAATGGCGCTGAGGCGCTATTTCAAGTCAGAGAGGCCCAGCTCTCTGCCCTGCCTAGCGCTGCTGCGCCAACCACAGACCAGAAACTTTCTGGTTTTCCCTCCTTGCGATTTCCCTTGAAACCAAGCTTCCAAACCAATCCCAAACATCCAATTCAACCCCTAAACTTCATACATATCATAACATCTTCAAAACCCAATCAATCTTACTCAAAAACTCTCATTAATTCCAACTATCCACATCAAAATCTATAGGCTGAAAACTAAAAGAAAAATAGAGCAATACTTGAAATTCATGGATAAAATCTACCTCAAGCTGGTTTTGAATCCCCTTCAATGGAAGAATCAAGTCTATAACCTCCAAACCTTGATTTCCTAGCTTAATACCTCAAATTGGGGTCAAAATTTTCAAAGAAGAAGAAGAGAAGAAGAGGTACGGGAGAGATGTTTTTCTTACTCTATTTTTATTACACTTTCTACAGCTTTCTAAGCCTTAATGGCTGAAACAAATCCTTAAGGTCAAAAGACCATAATGCCCCTAGGCCAATTAAATCCCTCTAAAGACTTCCAAGGGTAAAACCGTCCTTTCCTGCTTATCTCGTTAATTATAATTAACACCCTCCAATTCCCATTATTCTCAATATTCTCAAATGCTAATAATTCATATCTCGTTACCCTTTAATTTCTGGCAACGTTCTAATCATCAAAATCACTCCGAGACTCACCCCGAGCTCCGAACTTAATCTCGTTACGACCAAACCGAACACTTGCATTTCATAATCGTCTCATGACGAAAGGCTCGAACAAATCCACATATAATGTGGTACCATCCAAAACTCACCCACATGGACGAAAATACACAATTACACCCTCAACAGGCCAAATTACCAAAATGCTCTTATAATTAAATGTGAACCCATATGCATGCATTTATCATCATATAATAATATAATTCACATAAACATGCATATAATCATTGAATAGCATAATAAATCAATTATGGCCCTCCCGGCCTCCTAATCAAGGTCCTAACCCTTAATAGGAAATTTGGGGCATTACAACAGCCTTTCGTACGAGGTACAGGCATTATGAGCTTTTGGTTATGTCTTTTGGACTGACCAATGCCTCGGCAGCGTTCATGAATCTGATGAACAAAGTGTTCAAAGATTATCTAGATAAGTTTGTGATTGTGTTCATCAATTGCATACTGATCTACTCCCAATCAGAGTCAGAACACGAGGAGCATCTTCGCTTAGTACTACAGAGGCTGAGGGAGCATCGGTTATATGCCAAGTTTAAGAAGTGCGAATTTTGGTTACCTCAAGTGACATTTCTTGGTCACATTGTTAGTAAGGATGGGATTATGGTGGATTTGATCAAGATCGAGTCAGTGAGAGATTGGCCAAGGCCAAGGAGTGCCTCACAAATTAGATATTACCTTGGGTTGGTGGGGTACTACCAACATTTTGTTGAAGGATTCTCGAGGATTGCAGCTCCTTTAACTAAATTGACATGCAAGAACCTGAAGTTTGTTTGGATTGACAAGTGTGATAATAATTTTCAGGAGTTGAAGCGGCGGTTGATTACTACTCCCGTGCTTAGTCTTCCTTCAGATCAAGAGAAGTATGTGGTTTACTGTGATGGTTTGAGACAAGAGCTAAGTTGTGTTATGATGCAAGATGGGAAAGTGATTGCTTATGCTTCATGATAGTTCAAGTAATATGAAAAATGATTCCCAGCTCATGATTTAGAGTTGGCAGTAGTGGTGTTCGCACTAAAGATGTGGCAACATTATGTGTATGGGGAAACGTGCGATATATACACCGATCACAAGAATTTGAAGTGCTTCTTCACATAGCAAGATCTGAATATGAGACAAAGATGTTGGTTGGAGCCGGTAAAAGATTATGATTGTGAAATCCTATACCATCTAGGAAAAGCTAATGTAGTAGCAGATGCCTTAAGTCGAAGAGGTTCAGGACAGTTCTTCAGCTCGAAGCAGATTTTAGGCCAATCGAGAAAGGATATTACCAGGGCTGGGATAGAGTTTTTCGTGGGTAGATTGGCCAACATTACTCTTCAGTCTACACTCGTTGAGATAATAGGAGAAGCTAAAAGGAATGGCCCTCAGTTAGTGAAGCATCGGCAGGACGTCCTAGCTGAAATGGCTAAGGACTTCTCTATCGCTGAGATTGGTATGTTGAGGTATAAGGATGGGATATATGTTCTGATGAATGTTGGTATCAAGAGAGAGATTTTGGATGAGTCTCATACCACTCCATACTCCCTACATCCAAGCACCACGAAGATGTACCAGGGTTTGAAATCTTTATATTGGGGACTGGGATGAAGAAATATGTGATTGACTATGTGGCTAAGTGCCTAACTTGTCAATATTGAAAGATGAACACCATTACAACCCTTGGGTATTCCTTAGTAGAAATGGGAGGACATCACCATGGACTTTGTGGTTGGATTGCCTAGGACGGTGTGACAACATGACTCGGTATGGGTGATTGTGGATAGATATACCAAGCCAGCTCACTTTTTTCCTATGAGAACAAACTACACCGTGGATCAGTACAATGAAATGTATGTGAAGGAGATTGTACGTCTCGATGGGGCTCCGAAGTCTATAGTATCAGATCGGGACCCCACTTTTACGTCTAAGTTTTGGGGAGGCCTGCAGAAGGCTATGGGTACACAACTAAAGTTCAGTAGAACTTATCACCCTCGGACAGATGGGCAATCTGAGAGGACAATTCAGATTTTAGAGGACATGCTTCGGGCATGTGTATTGGATTTTGGGGGATCCTAGAGTAAGTTTCTTCCCTTGATTGAGTTCTCTTCCAATAACAGCTATCAGTTGACGATCGGAGCGGCTTCATATGAGATGTTGTATGGTAGGAAATGCATATCACCCATCCATTGGGATGAAATGGATGAAAGGAAGTATCTTGGTCTTGAGGCAATTCAGAGGACCAATGCGGCCATTGAGAAAATTAGAGCTCGAATGCTCACTTCACAAAGTAGACAGTATAGATACTCAGATCCAAAGCATAGGAACGTGGAGTTCCAGGTGGGAGACTATGTCTTTCTCAGGGTTTCATCGCTGAAGGGGATAAAACGGTTATGGAAGAAAGACAAGTTGAGCCCTAGGTTTGTTGGACCTTTTGAGATTCTAGAGAGGATTGGGTAGCTAGCTTACTAATTGGCTATGCCTCCAGATGTATCGAGAGTTCATGACGTGTTTCATGTATCGATGTTTCGGAAGTATGTAATGGATACAACACACGTGCTGAGTTATGAGAACTTGAAGTTACAACATGACTTTCCTATGAGGAAAGTCGGTACAGATTCTGGATAGGAAGGATAAAGTCTTGCAGAATAAGACTATTCCCTTAGTTAAGGTGTTATGGAGGAACAACAAAGTAGAGGAAACGACTTGGGAGCTAGAGTCGGATATTCAGGATCAGTATTCTGAGTTGTTTAGATAAATTTCGAGGACGAAATTTCTATTAGAAGGAGATAGTTGTAGTGTCCAAAAACTCCTAAATGAGAATTTATACATTGATTATCGTGTCAGGAGGGCACGTGGGGGGTAATTATATGAACTATATTATTATATAATTGAGTATGCATGATAATGTGTATTAAATATGTTTAATGCACGTTATGTTTAAATGAAAACATGTTTATGTATGTTTACATCATGATGCGATAATATGAATTATATTATTGTAATTTGTATGTGAGCTATGTGATGTCGTTTATGTATGTTTATATGAAATCATGTTTATGTATGTTTACATTGATTTTTGTTTATTTGTGTGTATATTGGGGGCTATAATGCAAATGATTTGTAATTTAAGTGTTAATTGGAATTTATGATAGCTTTGGGGAGCTAAGTGGAATAGAAATAGCTTTGAGGGGTCAAAGAGGAAAAAGTAGAAAGTATAATTAGAATTACCATTAAGGGCTTAGGTCAAAGTTGAATTTGAGGGCATGATGGTAATTAGACAAATGGGCATATTATTAGGGCTGAACACTCATTTTTAGATGGGATTTTCATTTTAGAGAGAGGGAGAGTGAGAGGAAGTTCTAGAGAGAGAAAGAGGAGAAGAAGAAGAAGATGATGATGGTGGAGGATTTTTTGGGCAGATGGTTCTTAAGGTAACTATTTCGTTTGGATGAGTTATTATTATCCAATGCTTCTGAAATTTTATAATGAGCTTTATAAACGTGTTATTTTTAGGTCTATAAGTTATTTACTATTGATTTTTTATTCAGTGATTGTTCTGGAAAAGCTGTTGGAATAAGATTCAGTAATCAATGTTAAAAATCAGTATTAAATATTAAAAGAATTTAGAAAATTATGATTTAAAGACACTGGTTAAAATTTCAGAGTGATATCTTTTGTGTGCATGTAGATATAGGGCTCGTATATGGGTTATTATAGGAAAAAACTTTTTCTGGGAATATTCGTATGTGTGTAAGAAAAATTATGAAAGTGCTAGTTTTATTGAAAAATAAATGTGGGGAAATTTTTATTATGATTATAAGTTTGTGTTAAGTATACAGTGGAATTTTTATGTTGATATGATGAGTACATAATTAGATAAAATTCGAGGAGTACATGAAGGTCGTAGATATTTTTGGTAATCTGATTTTGTTCTTAAGGCCTAGACAACCGGTGTAGTTTTCATTTTGGGATCACAAGTCATGATTCTAGTTTGCTATTGTGATGTTTGACATCTATTCTGATTATGGTATTATGCATATGTCAACTATAAGGTGATGTTTGGTTAATAAGAATGGGGAAGAATAGAATGGAAAGGAAAGAATCTTTTTGGCTTTCCTTTGTTTGGTTCATAAATACACATTGGAAAGGTTATTCCATAGGAAATGTTATTCAATCATGTATTAGAATTGTTATTCCATTTAAAATCTAGTGGACTAGCCATTCAATTCAACTATACACATATATTTACCCATTTTATTTCTCTTTCGTTTTTCTTGCTGCACTTTCTTTTTTTTTTTCTTAAAAAAAAAACAATTAGCTTATTTATGATTCTACATCAATCTCTATTGACAATTTTTGTCAAATAATTAATGCCATTTTTTATTTAAAAATTCACTTACTATATTAGTTAAATAATAACTTTGATATTTTATTAAATCTTTTTTCTTTCAAATTTATTGTCATATTTTATATATATTATTATCATTATTTATTTTATAAATATGATTATAACATATAGTTAGATCAACTTATACTAATATATATATGTATTATATGCTTAAATTGTGTGTATGTAACATAATTAACAAAAGTAAAAATTCCGAGTAAAAGTTTAAATTATACAAAATATATATCAATTACAAATTATGAAAATTGAAATATATATCTTTAGTATAAAATTATATTTTATAATTTTTTTAATAAAATAAATTAAAAAATTCTATTGAATTAAGTACAAATTTTAAGTAATATTGATATTTTATTGAACTTTGTTCTACACAATATATATAATATATATTATTTATTTGTTTAATTTGTATATAAGCGTAATTTAATAAAAAAAATTTATAATTTAGAATAAAAAAGATAATTTGGTATATAATTAAAAACTAACATAAAAAAAATGATAATTTGATTTAAAAAGAATCTTTATAAGATAGTAGAGTAAGGGCATTTTGGTCAAAATAATATAAATTTCATTCCATTACATTTTGTACTATACCAAACACAATAATCCTTAATCTGGTATTGATTCCAAAATCTCTACCAAACAAAAGAATCAAAATTATATTCCATTCCTATTACTATTACCATTCCCATTCCATTTTTTGCTTTGGAACCAAACGGCACCTATAGGTTTAATAAGCACGAAAGGAAATTTAATCATTCCTAACAAGGATTTAAGGTAAGAAAATTTGGCATTTTCACATAGAGTGGGCATTGGCCCTATGATATTTGTAAACAGTAATGACCGTATAATTGAGAATTAAATTAGGGTTGTGTACCCTTACTACATATTTTAGTTTGTTATGCTTGTTTGTATTGAGCTTATTTGTAATTGATCGGCATGGACCTTATTTGGCCATGATCATGTGGAATGTGGTCTGTGATGGCAGACCCAATACTGGAGTGTCTTATACATTCACTCGGCATATGTCATGAGCATGTGCTTAGTGATGCACCTTAATCGGTATTGGTCATGCTAAATGTTTATACGTTTGCAATTAATGCAATTATGGTTTGTGAATTTGTCTTATATGTTTATTGTGATTATTATTTCTGCCTTGTGGGGTTTTCATGTTGGGCTTTGGCGCACGGGTGCTCTATGGTGTAGGAAATGGCAAGGGAAAAGTCGATCAACCATGAGTTTGAGGGCTTAAGAGCAACGTGTACATATCTGGCCTCCTTGGCCACCGCAGTTAGGATATATTTGAGGGACATAAAGTATAAATCTATTTTGTCGCTTAAGTCTACTATTTCGTAAACTTCGAATGTAATTATATTCTGATAAATCTATTTGGGATCACATGTAAATATGTATAGTTTTAATGGAAAGTTCATATCTTTGTCCAAAATGTTTATTGCCTAAACCTTTAATTAATTTAATTACACATTGGAGTCTCTTAACAAGTTAAGCACTATTTTAAACACAAAGTGTAACAATCTTGGATTAGTAGGATGTTACATTTGTCCTCAAAATTCACATCATTATTGCTTCAACGTTTTTCACTTGAGTGTCACAACCGCTCAACAGCCCCTTTAGGCATTATAACTCCATAGAATTTACTTTCGTAACTCTACTTAAGTTCCTCAAGAACATATTGACATGTCTCTGTTAATTCTCATAGCAACATCCCATGATCATTAATTCGTACTTTCACAAAATGCGGGTAACTCCACCCTCCTTTCTAATCCTCATTACTTAATCCCTTTGGGAGTGTTCTTGTAACGCTTGCTCCATTTCCTTACTTCCAATAGTTTTCCGCTTTATGTCTATGTCACTACTACTGGATCTAGGAACAATCCATCCTCAAAGTTCACTTGAACTCTTCTAAGAATGGCTCTTAATTGTCAACTTACTTATTATTATAAGTAGCTTTCTCCACAACTTTCCAATTAATGTTTCCTTGCCACTTAACTTCTTAGTTTTCTTCTCTAGAGTGCTTGTTATCCCAAAAATTTGAAAATGATGATGTGGCCATAGGAATGACATGTGGCATGGAATAGTTGGGTGATCTGGCTTAGCAGCAACCCAGTACATCAGTGAAGAGTTTTGACTGCTTGAGAGGTGTCATGACCAAGCCAAGTGCACCCGAGGAGAGGTCCAAGGTGTGGTCGGACCTTGGTCCGAGGAGAGGGCCAAGGTGTGGTCGGACCTTGGTTCGAGGAGAGGGCCAAGGTGTGGTCAGACTTTGGTCCGAGGAGAGGCCCATGGTGTGGTCGGACTTTGGTCCGAGGAGAGGGCCAAGGTGTGGTCGGACCTTGGTCCGAGGAGAGGCCCATGGTGTGGTCGGACCTTGGTCCAAGGAGAAGCCCATGGTGTGGTCGGACTTTGGTCCGAGGAGCAGTCCAAGGAGTGTGGTCGGACGCATGTCCGAGGAGAGACAAAGGATTAGTCCTTATGCATATGTCCGACCAGCACTTGTATGAATCCAACATGCATGTGTTCGACCAGAAGACTATATTCATCAACCAAATAGACCAGACTGCGTCAAATTCCCACAAACGGCTTCAGCAAGACTCGGACTGGGTATACGCAGGAACCTCTCATTCTTTGCTCAAATTGAGGATTCTGTTGTATTTTGAATATTTCTTGTAATTTAAATATAATACAAATAATAAACTATCCCGATCCTAGGGGATGTCAGTTTCTCATTCCAAGCCTATAAATAGAGGGTTGATGGGATCAGGAAAGGACTTTTGACAATTTGAATTTTTGGTCTGAGTTTTCTAGAGAGAGAAAGTGCGTTTTCTTGAGAGAGAACTCTTTTGTATTTTGAGAATTTACACTGAAGAAACTCAGTTGACACTGGTTCATCTGATCTTGAGTGTAGATAAAATAATCAAATCTCTAAGTGGATTAGGCTATTACCAACTGATTGGGGCTGAACCACTATAAAAATTGTGTGGGTTCTTTATTTTCTTTATTAAACTGTCTGTGTCGTTTGAATTCTCTTGAAGGTTTGTCGTTTTTTACGTTCTCACGTCTTTGGCTAAAAACGCAGTCAACATTTTGGTGCTTTCATTGAGAGCCTGAAGAGAAGAACAGACGGTCCCTGAAGCAATATGGCACCTAAGAACACCAATGCGGCCTCCAAGAAGACAAGCTTCTTTAAAGAGCATGCGAGATCAGAGGGTCCTAGCGTTCAAGATCGTGAAACTAAGCCCAGAGTCGTACTCGAGGACGTAGCTCCAGAAGTTGAAGAGCTCCAGGAAGCCATGAGCGCCTTCCAGGAGGAGATGGCTCAATTCAACGCCAGGCAGGAGGCGTTCGCTGAGGAAATGGCTAGGCAGAATGCTGCATTCGAGCAGCAGAAACAGGAGATGGACGCTAGGAGTGAGGAGATCCGTCGACAGCAGGAGGAGGCCGACAGGCGACATCGCGAAGCTGCACTCGCGCTGGAGGCAGCTACGCAGCTGACCCGAGCCAATGCCCAAGTTGCACCTGGGGTGGCAGCCACCACAGAGGCAAGGACCACAGAACCTGGTCGTAAGAAAACTGATAGACCAGGCAGAGGTGGTAGTAACCCACCTGGTCATGAGGAGGATGGAGTCCGATCGCGCACTAGCTCAACTCAAAGGGGGAACTCCAAAACCCCCTCAAGGAGCCACCGATCAGAGACTTCCAGATCAGGGAGTCACAAGTCAGGCAGCAAGAAAACACCTCCTGAGCAGGAGCATAATAAAGCTCCTCGTGGCAATGAGACTTCCCACTTCAAAGATAGGCATGGGCGTGATGAAGCTGACAGTCATCACACTAACCATTCTAAGGAGAAGAATAATAATAGCCATCAAGGAGGGGAGGATCGACCAGCTCAGACAGGAAGGCCACCAAGGCATCCCAACCAGCGCAGTGGCAAGGAGCACGTCCACGTAGCAAACCATCTGAGAAGACTCGGAGTACGGTGTTCGATCGGTTGGGAAAGCACACTGCTCAGAAGGACCTGATGAACGTCATTGATGATAGAAGGAGGATCGTCCCGGTCGAAGGGCAAGAGCCAATCCGTCCTACCAATCGAGTAGAAATACTTGATGATGGTTTGCCGGATAGGAACACCCGACCAGGCGGTCCCGAAAGTGAGTCCCCAGCGGTGGCCCCAGGCATCCAAGCCCAGCTTGATGCTTTGATAGCAGCAGTCCAGAGTTTGTCAAAGCAACCAGCTGCGATTGATCCAGTAGATCACAGAAGTGGCAGCCCTTTTTATGCTCGAATTAGAGCAGCTCAACCACCAGCGAAATACAAAGCACTGGTACTACCAGTTTATACAAAAAAGGCAGACCCAGTAAGACACGTTGGAAAGTTTGAAGATCAGATGGAGCTGCTCGGGGTGAGTGATGACTATCGCTACAGAGTCTTCCCCACCACATTGTCAGACACTGCCCAGGAGTGGTACTGGAAATTTAAACCAGACTCCATCACTTCTTGGGAAAGTTTTAGGAAGGAGTTTTGCAGGCAGTTTAGTACTGCTCGAACCCCTCCTGTTTATGCCAATCACTTGGTGGATATTAGGCAAGGAAAAGATGAGTCTCTCAAGAACTACATTCAAAGGTTCATGAGAGAAGCTAACCGAGCTACTGCGGTTGGAGATGAGGGGAAGATGGTGGCGATCTCTTCCAGCATTATCTATCGAAGTCCTTTGTGGGACAGCATCCATTGTCATCCAATTTCAACATTACAACAATTTTTAGACCGGGCGGATAAGTACATGAAGTTGGATGATGCAATTGAGAAGGGAGAAAATGGATTGAACAATCCGAGCGGGTCGAATGATCCCCCCAAGAATGGTGGGAATGATCAAGGTGGTGGTAAGAAACGTGGGAATAACGGGTCTGACCGCCACAATGAGAAGAAGGCTAAGTCGGGACCAAACGACAAGCCAACTAAGTATGAACCTCGATTCACCAACTACACCACCCTTTCGGCGAGTCGAGCAGAGATCTACTTGGCCAGTCATCAAGAAGTCCCTTACCGGAAACCCCCACCAATCAAGAAAGAGATGAGTAAAAGAGATATGAACAAGTTCTGTCGCTTCCATGGAGACTATGGTCACGACACGAATGAGTGTAATCATCTCAAAGATGAGATAGAGTTTCTCCTCCGGTCGGGGAAGCTAAAAAAGTATCGAGCAGAGAAGACCCAAGGAGAGGGGAGAAACAACAATCCTGGGTTCAAGCGGCAACGATCCCCACCTTTGCAACCTGAACCTGTGGACTTCACACTAGATACTATATGTGGAGGACCACATCTTGCTGGAGATAGCAACAAGGCAAGGGAGAGGTATGCTCGCACCCTTCGTCACGAATTGGATGCGGCATCCACCTCCGAAGTTATGACAGTGGAGGAGCAACCACCGAAGAACCCAAGATATGAAAGTGAGTCCCTCACTTTCACTGAAGAAGATGCCCGGCACGTGAGGTATCCTCACAATGACCCTCTTGTTGTGACAGTCCAAATTGCTAATATGAAAGTGAAGAGATGTCTGGTCGATACAGGGAGCTCTGTGAACATTATTTATAAGTCGTCCTTCGAGAAGATGAAGCTATCTGTCAATGACTTGAAACCGTGCTCTCAAGTCATTTATGGATTTACTGGAGAAGGATTGTCACCAGCTGGGACAATCAAGTTGCCAGTCACAACGGGGGAAGCTCCCAGGCATGAAACCGTAATGACCGAGTTTTTGATTGTTGATTGCCCGTCCGCCTACAATGTGGTTATTGGTCGACCACTGCTCACAAACTTACATGCAGTAGTTTCAATCTGGCACCTTTCTATGAAGTTCCCGACTAGTGCTGGCATAGGCTGTGTCCAAGGAGACCAGAGGGAGGCTAGGGAGTGCTATAATGCCTCGGTAGCTAAGGCAAAGAAGGGTGCCAAGGAGAGCAATATGATTGTATGTGTTGAGAAAGAGGAGGTGGACAAGATGGATGTCGACCAGAGTCTTGCAGTTGTAACCGATGAAGAGATGTTAGAGCAGAAGACCCTATCTGGTGATGAAGTCACCAAATAGGGCGTTGCCCAAAGCGAGGGAAGGGACTTTGATCCTCGCTTTGGGGATTATGAAAGTGATGTGGGACCGTCCGAGGAGTTAGAGGAGGTCCTTATAGATGAGAATGACCCGACGATAGGGGTCAAAATTGGAAAATAGTTTAAAGCAGAGGTGAGAGCACAGCTGATAGAATTTTTGCGAAGGAATCAAGATGTCTTCGCCTGGTCTCACAAAGATTTGGTGGGCATCTCACCAACTGTGATCAGCCACGTGCTCAACGTGGATGAAAACTATCCAGCAGTGCAGCAGAAGAGGAGATTGCTTGACAAGGATCGAGCAAAAGCTCTTAAGGAGGAAGTAAAGCGGTTAAAGGAGAATGGGTTTATTAGGGAAGCATACTACCCTGCCTGGGTTTCAAACCCAGTGTTAGTGCCCAAACCCAATGGGAAGTGGAGGACTTGCGTAGATTTTACTGATCTGAACAAAGCATGTCCAAAGGATTGCTTTCCTTTGCCAAGAATAGACTAGTTGGTAGATGCAACCTCTGGTCATGAGACATTGTCCTTCATGGATGCATATTCGGGGTACAACCAGATCAGCATGCATCCTCCTGATGAAGAGCATACCAGCTTCCGAACAGATATAGGACTATACTACTATAAGGTCATGCCCTTCGGACTGAAGAATGCAGGGGCTACCTATCAGCGTTTGGTGAACGGTATGTTTCGCGACTTAATCGGCAAAAGCATGGAGGTGTATGTAGAAGATATGCTGGTGAAGTCATAAGAAGCTGAAGGGCACGTGCGAGACTTAGAGGAGTGCTTCGCAATACTGGGAAAATACAGCATGGAGTTAAACCCCCTCAAGTGCTCATTTGGAGTGGGTTCTGGAAAATTCCTTGGGTTTATTGTGAACTCCCGAGGAATAGAGGCAAACCCATAAAAGATAAAGGCCCTCATAGAAATGAAGTCTCCAGCTAGAATAAAGGATGTACAAAGCCTGACTGGGCGGATTGCAGCTCTAAGCAGGTTCGTTTCGAAATCAACGGACAAGTGCGTCCCGTTTTTTAACCTGCTTAGAGGAGGCAAGAAGTTTGAGTGGACTGCAGAATGTGAGCAAGCTTTCCAGGCCATAAAAGAGCATTTGGCCCAACCTCCTGTCCTTTCTAAGCCAGTTGATGGAGAAGACCTCTTTTTGTACCTAGCAGTTATAGAGCATGCTGTTAGTGCTGCCTTAGTACGAGAGGATGTTAGAATGCAGCACCCGGTGTACTATGTCAGCAAGCGATTGATAGGAGCAGAGTCCCGATATCCCGTGATCAAAAAGTTGGCTTACTGCCTGGTACTCGCATCACGGAAATTGCGGCCATACTTCCAGGCACACCCCATTAAGGTCCTTACTGACCAGCCTCTACGCCAAGTCTTACAGAAGCCGGAGTCATCTAGTCGGCTACTTAAATAGGCAGTTGAGTTAGGCCAATTCGAAATCAAGTACCAGCCGAGGACTGCTATTAAGGGTCAAGCTTTGACAGATTTCATTGCTGAATGTACCGGAATCGCTGATGTTCCCGACCAGCAAGAGAGTGTTACTATGCAGAAAGAAGAACTTCCTACTTGGCAACTTTTTGTTGATGGGTCGTCGAATGAGCATCATTCAGGAGCTGGAATTATATTTGTCACACCAGAGAAGCACCGAATCCATTGTGCACTGAGATTCGGATTCAATGCTTCTAACAATGAGGCGGAGTATGAAGCCCTCCTAGCAGGCTTGCGACTGGCCAGAGATGTACGTGCCCTGTCGGTGGAAATAAATAGTGATTCCCAATTGGTGGTCTACCAAGTCTTGGGGGAATACCAGGCAAGGGGCCTACGCATGGTGGCGTACTTAAATAAGACCAAAGATATGCTAGCACAGTTTGAGGAGTATACCATCAAACTAGTACCACGGGAGCAGAACTCTAATGCAGATGCTCTAGCAAAGCTAGCTAGTGCAAAATATGCTGAAACTCTGAATATAGTATCGATAGAATACTTGGCGGAGCTGAGCATTAATGAACAAGAGGCCATGTCGATCACGATAGCTGACACCTGGATGACCCCCATTATTACTTATCTTGAGCAAGGGACCCTCCCAGAGGAACGTAATGAAGCAAGGAAGATTATGAGGCAAGCTGCTAGGTACACCATGATGGATGGGGTGTTGTATAGAAGAGGGTATTCCTTACCCCTGCTCAGGTGCATAACACCCGACCAGTCAAAGAATTTATTAGCTGAGGTGCATGAAGGGTTCTGTGGAGATCATGTTGGGGGGCAGAGTCTATCTAAAAAGATCTTGCGGCAAGGATTTTTCTGGCCTACCATGAACGAGGACTCTATGGAATATGTGAAGAGATGTGACAAATGCCAAAGATTTTCTAAAGTGCCCAGAGCGCCCCCAAACGTCTTGAAGCAAATGCAAAGTCCATGGCCTTTTGCAGTGTGGGGTATTGATCTGATCGGGAAGTTGCCCAAAGAGAAAGGAGGAGTGCAGTTTGCAGTGGTTGCAGTAGATTATTTCACTAAGTGGACTGAGGCCGAACCATTAGCCACGATCACATCGAAGAAAGTGTTGGACTTTGTGGTTAAGAACATAATATGTCGCTATGGTCTGCCTAAGAAGATAGTGTCTGACAACGACACCCAATTTGACAGCGACATATTTACCGATTTTTGCACTCGGCATGACATCACAAAAAGTTTCTCCTCGGTAGCCCATCCACAAGCCAATGGACAGGTTGAAGCGGTAAACAAGACATTGAAGGACACTTTGAAAAAGCGCCTGGAGCGAGCTAAGGGTGCTTGGGCGGAAGAATTACCAGAAGTCCTTTGGTCATACAGGACTACTGCTCGGACAGCAACTGGACAAACCCCATTTTCTTTGGCATATGGGTATGAAGCCATGATACCTGTGGAGATAGACCCTCCATCTCATAGAAGGACCATGTACAACCAAGAGGAGAATCATCAATTGTTGGCAGAATCCTTGGACTTCCTCGAGGAGAGAAGAGAGGAGGCAAACCTGAGAGTTGCTACTCACCAGCAAAAAGTGGCGCGCTACTTCAATTCCAAAGTACGAGATCGAAAGTTCTAGGTCGGAGATTTGGTCCTCAGAAAGGTGTTTGTCAGAGACCCAGCAGCTGGTGTACTAGGACCAAACTGGGAAGGACCATATCAAATTGAGCAAGTCTTGCCATCCGGCACCTACAAGCTGGCTCGGTTGAATGGAGAGTTGATTAGGAATTACTGGAACGGCGAGCACTTGAGGAAATATTATCAATAAATACTGCTTACAGAGTAGTGGCTTTGTATCAAGTGCTTAACTTGTTATTTAAGTTTTTGTTTGTAGACTGGTGATAAGTATATTTTTGTATAAAGTTTACCTTTCTACTTATCAGATTTTGTGTTCATAAGTAGTGTGTTTGGGGATAGTTAGAATCGTTTTGTTAATTTGATTCATTTAATCTAAATTATTATTTTTAAGGATAATTGTATATTTTTGATGATTTTTGGTTGAATGATGATTTTGTAGGATTCTAACTATTGGAGTAAAGTGTTAAAGAGGAGAAAAATCGAGAAAAGAACAAAAGTACAGAAATCTGAGAGCTTGCCGCTACAGGGAAAAGTCCCTGCCGCTACGAGGGAAATCAGAAAGGTCCTTGCCGCTACAGAGAAAAGTCCCTGCCGCTACAAGAGAAACAGAGAGTCTCGTGCCGCGGCAAGGAAAGTTGCATACCGCGGCACGCAAAGCCCATATCGCATATCTGAAGCCTCGTGCCGCGGCAAGGAAATATGGCTGCCGCGGCACGCGTTAAAATTCAAATCCAAATTCGATTTTTCTTAATTTTTAGACGGGAAATAAAAGGGGGATTAGGTCCTATTCGTGAATGAAGTTTGAGATACACAATTTTAGAGAGAGGAACACAGAGAGAGCGGAGGAGAAGAAGGAGGATCGCAGTCAACCTTTTCAATAGTTTTCTTCTTCTCTAAACTCTTTTATTCTTTGATTCTGGTTATGTTTTTAATCATGATTGTTGGCTAAGTTTCTTTTAGGTTAAGGGTTATTCAAAACCCAGACATGAATGTTTGATTTGAGATGTGAATATTGTTCTTGATTTCCATAATGTTAAATTGCTTCTATTCTTCTATGCCTATTGTATGAAATATTGTGATTCCTTGTTAGGGTGTACAACTAATTAGGGCTTGCATTATTTTACTGTCATCTTAGAATTTCTATTCACCTAATAGTTTAGGATTCTAAGTGTTTGTGATAAATTGCAATTGATGATGTGGTCAAAAACATTGTTGATTGTGATGAAGAATAGAACCTAGGTTAAATGAATTAAATGCTTCATTGATTTATTGCCTAGATTAACCTATCTCCACTGTTGTTAATGCTTTTCCCAAATTGAATGAACCGTATGCTTAATAGGTTTGTTGTTTGGTAAAAAGAATTGATTATTGAGCGCTTAGCCGTAATTGATTGTGATAGGGAGATTGGGATAATTGACTGCTTAAGCGTTATCTACAGGGTTAATAGTTTAATTGGGAATCGGAATAATATTCATTATTGATATTCATGCATGATTGTCTGAGGTGGAGAATAATTCTTAACTGTCTTTAAAATCGTTGTTAATCTCTTCTTGCTATTAATTGTTTTTATAATTCTTGCTTTTACTTTTACTTTCCAAAACCCCCCTTTCCAATTTAACTTTGTTAAGCTTTTGTGAATAATAAACTGAATATAGTTCCCTTGGGTTCGACCTCTATTTGCCGTTATACTAAATAATTGGTTTTAGAGTAAATAAAATATTTGTTAAATTTGGTACGCAATACGACACGCATCAAATTTTTGGCGCCGTTGCCGGGGAACTATTTAATTCTTTTTATTATTCATATTGGTTTACGCTTACTAACTTGATTTCTCTTGGCATCTCAGAGTTATATGTCTGGCGAAGACACTCAGAATAGGTTGGAGGCAATCAAATAGTATCTTGCTACTTCATCTTCTTCTCGGACTTCGCGGACTATTACTGATAATCCACTCTTTCAACGTCTTGCTCATCAAGTGGATCCTGTGAAAGTGCCCTTATTGTCTCACGACTCAGATTCAGACGATTCTATTACATCTTACAGAGATATGGCACAAAATAGGACGTTGAAAGAGTTGGCTGCGCCAGATATTGATCAACAACCGCTATGCATTCAATATGCACCTCTTGATGTGAATTTTGAGCTTAAGTCGGGCCTCATTCATCTATTGCCATCGTTCCATGGGCTGCCTGGTGAGGATCCGAATAATCACCTCAAGGAGTTCCATATTGTATGCTCCAGTATGAAGCCAGCCTCAGTGACAGAAGAACAGATAAAACTCCGAGCTTTTCCTTTCTCTCTAAAGGATTCAGCAAAGGAGTGGCTGTATTATCTCCCCCCTGGTACTGTGGAGACCTGGAACACTATGAAGACCTTGTTTTTGGAGCGGTATTTTCCAGCGTCTAAAGTGGGGAGTATAAGGAAAGAAATTTGTGGCATCAGGCAGGCTGTGGGAGAATCACTCTATGATTACTGGGAGCGCTTTAAGCGGTTGTGTGCTAGTTGTCCTCACCATCAGATCAGTGAGCAACTATTGATTCAATATTTCTATGAGGGATTACTGCCGTTGGACAGAAGTATGATTGATGCAGCCAGTGGAGGGGCACTAGTGGACAAGACTCCTGCAGCAGCCAGGAGCTTGATTTCTAATATGGCAGCTAATTCCCAACAGTTTGGCACTCGCCAGGAGCATATGTCATCTTCAAGAAAGGTTAACGAGGTGCAAACTACTGTTGATAATCAACTTGGTCAACAGATAGCTCAACTGACTTCAGTGGTACAACAATTAGCTTTGGGCCAACAGGTGCGGCCATGTGGAATCTGTCAAGTAGTGGGGCACCCTACTGATACGTGCCCCATTCTAGTAGAGGGAGAAACTGCGGGTGTTAACGCTGTAGGAAATTTTCCTGGTCAATTACGTCAGATGTATTATGAACCATTTTCACAAACCTATAATCCTGGCTGGCGTGATCATCCAAACCTTCGATATGGGAATCAACAACAACTAGCTCCACAACCAACAGCAGCAAGACCACCTGGGTTCACTACACAACAGAGGTCTCAAAATAATTATGTACCTAGACCATCACAACCACCGCAGGCTGCTCCACCACCAAATGCTAAACCTTCTACTGAGGATTTAATCAATGCCCTTGCCACAAATACTCTTCAATTTCAGCAAACCACCCAAGCTTCCATCAAGAGTTTGGAGAATCAGGTGGGACAATTAGCGGCATCATATAACCGGTTGGAGGCTCATCTGTCTAATAAATTGCCTTCACAACCTGAGATGAATCCCAAAGAGAATGCTAGTGCAGTAACTTTGCGTAGTGGGACGCAATATGATCCACCTAATCCTCCAGTGCCCAGTACATTGTCATCCAAGCCACAAGTTGATTGCTCAGTCAATGATGATGTTCCACCAAAGCCAACCACCCCTACACAACTCAGCCCTAAGCCTACTATTGTCATTCCACCTCCTTTCCCAAGCAGACTGAAAAAGACTAAAAAGGAAGAGGTTGACAAGGAGATTCTTGATACATTCCGAAAGGTAGAAGTGAATATTCCTCTTCTTGACGCTATTAAACAAGTGCCGCGCTATGCCAAGTTTCTGAAAGAGTTGTGCACTAATAAGCGTAAGTTGAGGGGTAATGAAAAAGTTAGTGTGGGGGAGAATGTTTCCGCAGTTCTACAAAAGAAGCTTCCACCAAAGTGTAAGGATCCTGGTACTTTTACTATCCCTTGCACTATTGGGAATAAAAGAATTGAGCGGTGTATGTTGGATTTGGGAGCCTCTATCAATGTCATGCCATTCTCCATTTATGCTTCATTGAATCTCGGTCCACTTGAAGAAACAGGGGTGATTATTCAACTTGCTGATAGGTCGAATGCTTATCCCAGGGGTGTAATAGAAGATGTTTTAGTTCAAGTTAATGAATTGGTGTTTCCGGCTGATTTTTATGTTCTTGATATGGAAGATGAATCTATTCCATGCTCCACTCCAATTTTGTTGGGAAGGCCATTCATGAAAACTGCGAGAACTAAAATTGATGTGCATGACGGTACGTTGACCATGGAATTTGATGGGGAGACTATTCGATTTAATATTTTTGAGGCTATGAGATATCCAAGTGATGTGCACGCTGTTTACTCTATTGATGTGTTGGATAGTCTTTCTCAACGAGTTTTAGATTTGCATAGTGAAGATGATTTGGAGGTTGTGTTGAGAGAGCATCTTGTGTTGACCGATGAAGATTTGTCTCATGAGATCATGGATGTCATAACCACACTCAATAGTGGTTTTGACAAGACTTTTAAGAAGGTTGCATTTCTTGATTTGCCGATTTCTAATGAGAAATTGCAGCCGTCAATTATTGAAGCTCCTACACTTGAATTGAAGCCTCTCCCGGAGCATCTCAAATATGTTTACTTGGGGAAGAACGAGACACTTCCTGTTATAATTGCAAGAAATCTTAACCAAGGTCAAGAAGAAAAATTAATGAGAGTACTCCGAGAGTATAAAACAGCCATTGGTTGGTCTATTGCGGATATTAAGGGGATTAGCCCTTCCATGTGCATGCACCGAATTTTACTTGAAGAAGGGTTTAAACCAACACGTGAGGCGCAACGGAGATTAAACCCACCAATGATGGAAGTTGTGAAGAAGGAGATTCTGAAGCTCCTTAGTGTGGGTGTGATTTACCCAATCTCTGACAGTAAATGGGTGAGTCCAGTTCAAGTGGTACCCAAGAAGTCTGGCATTACTGTGGTGAAGAATAATGAGAATGAGTTGGTTCCAACTCGAGTTCAAACAGGGTGGCGGGTGTGTATTGATTACCGCAAGCTAAATTCGACAACTCGAAAGGATCACTTCCCCCTACCATTCATTGATCAGATGCTCGAGAGATTGGCTGGCCACCCCTATTACTGTTTCTTAGATGGTTATTCGGGGTATAATCAGATTGTCATAGCCCCAGAAGACCAGGAGAAGACGACTTTCACATGTCCCTTTGGCACATTTGCTTTTCGGAGAATGCCATTCGGTTTATGCAACGCTCCTGCTACATTTCAGAGATGTATGGTTAGTATCTTTTCAGATTACATTGAGAGCATTATTGAGGTGTTCATGGATGATTTCAGTGTATATGGCGATTCATTTGATAAATGCCTGCATAATCTTACTTTGGTTCTCAAACGCTGCATTGAGACCAATCTAGTTTTGAATTGGGAGAAATGCCATTTTATGGTACAGCAGGGGATTGTTTTGGGACATGTTATCTCGGAAAAAGGAATTGAAGTGGACAAGGCCAAAGTTGATCTCATTCGGTCTTTACCACCTCCATCTAGTGTCAAGGAAATACGGTCGTTTCTTGGTCATGCGGGTTTCTATCGACGATTTATAAAGGACTTCTCTAAAATCTCTACACCACTGTGCAAGCTCCTCCAAAAAGATGTTAAGTTCGAGTTTGATGAGAAGTGTCTACTAGCCTTTAACATATTGAAAGAATCGTTGACTACAACTCCTATTATCCAGCCACCAAATTGGGAGTTGCCTTTTGAGCTAATGTGTGACGCTAGTGATTATGCAGTGGGTGTAGTCCTAGGGCAGCGTGTAACGCCCTGGATAGCCAAGACCGTTACACTGTGTGTTTATAAAGTGCCAGACTTGCTAACCAAGTCGTTAAAGTAAAACGTGTTACTGAAACAGTAGAGGAACTAGGGTTAAAAGTGTTTTGGTCTCAAAAGTTACATTTTCATTACTAAACATTGTTTCATTACATGGGATCCCGAAAATGACAGTTTCAAAGGTCATTTACAAAATTTACAAGGTTTAAATACATTAGCGGCCGTACTAAGGCAAAATGAGCAGTTAGGTAGTCTCTGTCCTGACACACTCCTCGACCATGGTGATCGAACGGCTGGCTATGTACATTACACCTCAGAGCTCTCCACCTCAGTCTTGGTCCAGCTTGCCCTTGCCCTTACCTGCACCACGAAGCACCCGTGAGCCAAGGCCCAGCAAGAAAACACAGCAATGACAGAGCATTAACAATTAGCAATCAAGTCATTTACTCATATAGCATCTCATAAATTCCAAGTATATCATCATTCAAGCATACCACATACTAAGGATTTCATCTCATAAAACATAATGCACAGACGATAACCAGGGCTAGCGCCCACAGGCTGCTCCCTCTGTTATCCTAATGTTTCTGGCTCCCGGTGGCCAATTCGCGCCCCGTGCGCTAAAATTATGAACGGTACTCTTAGACCGCTTATACGTGTCCCTTGGCATAATACCAACGATGACACAATACAACTCTCGGGAGCACTTAGTCCCATTCACAACCATATATTCGGGTGCGGTTTTCTTACCTTTAGCTTTCAAATGAGTTAGTTACGGGCGATACTCCTTGAGCGCGATCCGATCCTCAAGCCCTAGCTCAGTACCTAGTCACAACCATGAAGGAAGACACCATTAACAACCTTAAATGAGTTCCCAAGCCAAGTTCTAGTACTCGGAACATTGAACTTCACCAAATATAGTAAAAGACTCAACCCCGAGCACCTTAGGTTAAATTTCCAAGCCTAAAATCTCAAAATCCCAAAATCCCTTAAGCGCCCCGGCATAGGCCACCCATGCCGCGGCATGGCCCCCAAGCAGAGCCATCCCAGGCACAAAAACAGGTAAGGGCCGCGGCATTGCTTGGACCATGCCGCGGTCCGCCCTTCTTTCTCAGCATGCAACACCCCTTGAAGGGCCGCGGCTCACCAAGAACCATGCCGCGGCCCGACCCTTCGAACCCAGAAAAAATCACCATTTTCAATCTCCAAACCTCACCTAAAGCTATCCCAAAGCCCCCAAACCAAAACCAATTAATAATAACAACATAAGAATGATTTAGACAACACAATCCAACCAAAAATCCAGCCTAAGACTCACCAAAACCCCAATTCCAACTTCTGAAATTTCAACCCATAGAACTCAAAACCAGCCATGATAACTCTCAAATTCAACCATCAAACTGTAATTTAAACCTTACCTCAGTTGTAGAATCGATTTTCCAAGAATCCCCTGACCTATCTTCAAAGTCCCTAGCCTCAATTTCCACCTTGAATGTCAAAACCATAACCATTTAAAACTCAGTCATTTCTTTAAGTTCCTAACCCCAAAAACGAAAATTCAGAACTTACCTTAGCTCTATCTCAGACCTTGATCAGTTCCTGAGCTAATCCTCTAGATTACTTCCTTCAATTCCCAAAGACACAGCTCAATCCCAGCAGTTCCCTCTCAAACTCAGTAGTTTTTCCTTTGTTTTTCTGTGTTTTTCCTTCCTTTGGTTTCCTTTGAGCGTGTAAGTGAGCTGAGAGAAGTATACTTAGTCGGTTTGTGTTTTCTTCTAAAGACTTCCTTAAGTCTAACTTATCCTTTAAGTTAATCCCAAGGCTCGGGGTGCCGGAAACGTCCCCGAGGCCAAAACGGTAAAATCCCCCAATAATCCCGCCTAGACATCCTAACCTCAGATATATCTCAAATTATTTATTTTTATCACCCGATAGTCTAAATCACTACCCGATACCTAACATACCCCTGACTTGTCCAAAGTCAATTATAATGCCCCGTTGTGACTTTTCCTGCTACCTAACCCTAGGATCGCCTCGAGTCGCCGGCTGCAGAATTATCCACATCATAATGTGGTTCTCACATATATCTCAAACATATATATATATCATATCATCATATAATATAATCAATTATCATACAAGCATCATTAAACATATAATTACTCATTAAATCACAATAACTCCAGTAATGCCCTCCTGTCACACTAATCAAGGCCCTTAAGCCTTATTAGTGAATTTGGGTCGTTACAACTATCCCCTCCTAATGAGAATTTCATCCTCGAAATTTACCTGAACAACTCCGGATACTGATCCCGCATAGTTGTCTCAAGCTCCCAGGTCACCTCCTCAACCTTACTGTTTCTCCACAGCACTTTAACTAAAGGGATCGTCTTATTCTGCAACACCTTTTCTTTTCGATCCAAGATCTGAACTGGTTGCTCCTCATAAGCCAGATCTGCCTGCAACTCCAGATTTTCATACCTCAACACATGAGTCACATCTGAGACATACTTTCGAAGCATGGAGACATGGAACACATCATGAACTCCAGACAATGATGGTGGCAAAGCTAACCTGTAAGCCACCTGACCAATCCTTTCCAGGATCTCGAATGGTCCAATGAATCTAGGGCTTAGCTTGCCCTTCTTACCAAACCTCCTCACCCCTCGCAGAGGTGAAACTCGAAGAAAGATGTGGTCACCAACCTGAAACTCCACGTCCCTACGCTTAGGATCAGCGTAGCTCTTCTGCCTACTCTGGGATGCGAGCATCCTAGCCCGAATCTTCTCTATGGCTTCGCCTGTCCTCTGAACCATATCTGGCCCCAAGTATCTCCTCTCACCCATCTCATCCCAATGAATGGGTGATCTACACTTCCTCCCATAAAGCATCTCATAGGGAGCCACTCCAATCGTTGACTGATAACTATTGTTGTATGAAAATTCAATCAACGGAAGGTACTTACTCCATGAACCCTCAAAATCAATTACACATGCTCTGAGCATATCCTCCAACACCTGGATCGTCCTCTCAGACTATCCATCAGTCTGAGGATGGAAGGCTGTACTGAACTTCAACTGAGTTCCCATAGCTTTCTGCAAACCACCCCAAAACTTGGAAGTGAAGATAGGATCCCGGTCTGACACAATAGACTTAGGAACCCCATGGAGACATACAATCTCTTTCACATACAGCTCAGCGTACTGATCCACAGTATAAGTTGACCTCACTGGAAGGAAATGGGCTGATTTGGTGTATCTATCCACTATCATCCATACTGAGTCATGAAGTCCAACTGTCCTGGGTAAACCTCCCACAAAGTCCATGGTAATATCTTCCCATTTCCATTCAGGAATACCCAAAGGCTGAAGCAACCCTGCTGGTCGCTGATGCTCAGCTTTCACCTGTTGACAGGTTAAGCATCTGGCAACGTACTCTACCACATCCCTCTTCATCCCGGGCCACCAATACAAAGTCCGTAGATCCTGGTACATTTTTGTGGTACCCGGATGAAGCGAGTACGGCGTCGTATGAGACTCATCTAGTATCTCCCGTCTGATCCCCTCATCAGCTGGAACACAAATTCGTCCCTGATACCGAAGTAAACCAACCTCTGAAACAGAAAAGTCCTTAGCTATTCCTGCTAAGGCATCCTCCCTAACCCTCTGTAACTGAGCGTCTGTCAACTGCCCCTCTCTTATCCGCTCTAGCAGGGTCGACTGCAGAGTAATATTAGCCAACCGGCCCACAACCAATTCTATTCCTGCTCTAATCATCTCATTAGCCAACTCTCTCGAGATCTGAACTGCGCTATATAACTGACCTGGACCTCTGCGGCTCAAAGCATCAGCCACCACATTGGCTTTCCCTGGATGGTAAAGAATATCACAATCGTAATCCTTTACCAGCTCCAGCCAACACCTCTGTCTCATATTCAGATCCTTCTGTGTAAAGAAATACTTCAAGCTCTTATGGTCAGTGTATACCTCGCACTTCTCCCCATAAAGATAATGCCGCCAAATCTTCAAGGCAAAAACCACTGCTGCCAACTCCAGATCATGAGTAGGATACCGCTGTTCATACTCCTTCAGTTGTCGTGATGCATAAGCTATAACCTTCTCATTCTGCATCAACACACAGCCTAAGCCTAACCTCGATGCATCACAATAAACAACAAACTTCCCTTCCCCCGAAGGCAGACTCAACACTGGCGCTGTAATAAGTCGTCGCTTCAATTCCTGAAAACTGTCTTCACACTTATCTGACCAGATAAACTTCAAATTCTTTCTTGTCAATTCTGTCATCGGTGCTGCTATCTTTGAGAAACCCTCTACAAACCTCCTATAGTAACCTGCTAACCCAAGAAAACTCCGCACCTCTGAGGCGTTCCTTGGTCTTGGCCAATCTCTAACTGCCTCTATCTTAGACGGATCCACCTTAATCCCATCTGCACCTACAATGTGTCCAAGGAATGTCACTTCAGGTAACCAAAACTCACACTTCTTAAATTTAGCATACAACTGATGCTCCCTCAACCTCTGAAGAACCTGTCGGAGATGAAACTCGTGCTCTGCCTCTGAACTGGAATACACCAAAATGTCGTCGATGAAAACTATAACAAACTGATCTAGAAAATCCTTGAACACCCTGTTCATTAAATCCATAAAGGCTGCTGGAGCATTGGTCAAACCAAAAGACATGACCAAGAACTCATAATGCCCATATCGTGTTCGAAAGGTCGTCTTAGGTATGTCCTCATCCTTGATCCTCAGCTGGTGATAACCAGATCGAAGATCAATCTTCGAGAACACCGTCTTACCCTGCAGTTGGTCAAACAAGTCATCAATCCTTGGTAGGGGATACTTATTCTTAATTGTTAGCTTGTTCAATTCTCGATAGTCAATACACATTCTCAAAGTCCCGTCCTTCTTCTTAACAAACAAAACTGGTGCACCCCATGGCGAGTAGCTAGGTCTGATGAACCCTATATTCAGAAGTTCCTGCAGCTGTATCTTTAACTCTTTCAGTTCCGCCGGTGCCATCCTATATGGTGCTCTCGATACTGGCTCCGTCCCTGGTGCCAACTCAATAACAAACTGAATTTCCCTACGCGGCGGCAACCCAGGCAAATCCTCAGGGAACACATCCAAGAACTCACAAACCAATCTGGTGTCCTCCGGTCCAAGTGGTGTAACTTTGGTGGTATCCACCACACTAGCCAGAAAGCCTATACATCCACCCTGCAATAGATCTCTGGCCCTCAGGGCAGATATCCTGGGTACGCGGGGTCCATGCACCGCTCCCACAAAAACAAAGGGATCCTCGCCCTCTGGCTCAAAGGTTACCATCTTCTTCCTACAGTCAATGGTAGCTCCATATCTAACCAGCCAATCCATACCTAAGATCATGTCAAAGTCCTCCATACTCAACTCAATCAAGTCCACTGACAACTCTCTACCATCAACTAACACTGGCAGTGCCCTAACCCATCTCCTAGACACCACCAGCTCTCCCGTAGGCAATATAGTCCCAAACCCTGAAGCTCTAACCTCACTAGGTCTACACAATCTATCAATCACCCTATCAGAAACAAATGAATGCGTAGCACCAGAATCAATCAAAACAGTAAAAGATGTGCCAGCACTAGAAAGCTGACCTGTCACTACCGAGGGACTAGCCTCGGCCTCTGCCTGCGTCAAAGTGAACACTCGAGCTGGAGTCAAGCTGTCCACCTTCCCTTCCTCGCCCTTCTTTACCGTTGGGCAATCTTTTCTGAGGTGTCCCACCACCCCGCATACATAACAGGCCTTAGCCTGACACTCACCCAAATGGCGTCTCCTGCACCTTGTGCATTCCGGGTAAGTCCTCCACGAATCGCCGCCCCCCCGACGGCCCCCCTGAATACCCCTACCTCCTCTATCAAACCTAGGAGCAATTGGGGCTTCAGGCGTCTTTCTCTTCAAATCACTGATACCTCCACCTCTATTAGAACCAGAATATGGAGGCACCGGCCTACGGCCCTCCCTTCTTGCTGCACTATCCCTCCAAATCCTATTCTCTGCTTCGTCAGCAGTCAGAGCCCTTTCCACAGCCTGGGCATAGGTGGTCACCCCAGGAACTGTAGTAATCCTTACATCCCGGGCTATCATGACATTTAGCCCTCCAACAAATCTGTCTAACCTGGTCGCATCGGTAGGAACAAGATCCGGTGCAAACTTTGCAAGTCTATCAAATTTCAAGGCATACTCCGTAACAGTCAAACTGGCCTGAACAAGGCCCACAAACTCATTCACCTTTGCTGCTCTGACGGCAACATTATAGTACTTCTGATTGAACAAATCTTTAAACTCCTCCCATGTCATTGCAGCAACATTTCTAGTCTGTGACGCCACCTCCCACCAGATTAGGGCATCCTCTCTCAACATATAGGTGGCACAGTCCACCCTGTCATGACCTTCTACTTTCATAAAATCAAGTATGGTGGTGATCAGAGTCATCCACTGCTCAGCTTTTAGTGGATCTGGTCCACCTTCAAAGATCGGGGGCTGCTGTTTCCTGAACCGCTCATACAACGGTTCCACTTTATTACCAACATCCACCGGCTGTACCACAGGTACCAGTGCCGGTGGCCCAGCAGGGGCAACCCTCCCAGATGGAGCCTGCTGCAGAATTCTGATCAGTTCCTCTTGGCTCTGAAGCCTAGCTTGCATTTCTGCCATTAACTGCTGCCAGTTCTCAGGGACTGGCGAAGGGGTTGGGCCCTGGTCATCTTCTCTAGCCCCAGACCTGCCGGCTTGTCGAGTAGATTTCCTTGAACGCATATCTATTCAAGTCAATCTGCAAACAACGACTCGGCAATTAGGCTAAGATGACAGGGTGATAATCTCTCCACAATCCACCACCGAAACTCCAATCATACACAAGCAAGCAAGTATAACAATTTATCCAGATATTCATCCACATGCACCGCAATGCTAATAAGCACGCCTCAATAACATCATGCAATAGTCAAAGGCCAGGCCCTATCAGAATCTCATGCTCCCTATTCATCAGACAGATATCAACATTCATATCTCACTCAAATCATTTAAACACATAATCAAGCATATACAGTTACCAAACCCTGAGTTGAGCTTGTCTCCCGCAGCGAATGTACATACCCAGCCAGTCTTCAGGACCCATAAACCTAGGACGCTCTGATACCAAGTTGTAACGCCCTGGATAGCCAAGACCGTTACACTGTGTGTTTATAAAGTGCCAGACTTGCTAACCAAGTCGTTAAAGTAAAACGTGTTACTGAAACAGTAGAGGAACTAGGGTTAAAAGTGTTTTGGTCTCAAAAGTTACATTTTCATTACTAAACATTGTTTCATTACATGGGATCCCGAAAATGACAGTTTCAAAGGTCATTTACAAAATTTACAAGGTTTAAATACATTAGCGGCCGTACTAAGGCAAAATGAGCAGTTAGGTAGTCTCTGTCCTGACACACTCCTCGACCATGGTGATCGAACGGCTGGCTATGTACATTACACCTCGGAGCTCTCCACCTCAGGCTTGGTCCAGCTTGCCCTTGCCCTTACCTGCACCACGAAGCACCCGTGAGCCAAGGCCCAGCAAGAAAACACAGCAATGACAGAGCATTAACAATTAGCAATCAAGTCATTTACTCATATAGCATCTCATAAATTCCAAGTATATCATCATTCAAGCATACCACATACTAAGGATTTCATCTCATAAAACATAATGCACAGACGATAACCAGGGCTAGCGCCCACAGGCTGCTCCCTCTGTTATCCTAATGTTTCTAGCTCCCGGTGGCCAATTCGCGCCCCGTGCGCTAAAATTATGAACGGTACTCTTAGACCGCTTATACGTGTCCCTTGGCATAATACCAACGATGACACAATACAACTCTCGGGAGCACTTAGTCCCATTCACAACCATATATTCGGGTGCGGTTTTCTTACCTTTAGCTTTCAAATGAGTTAGTTACGGGCGATACTCCTTGAGCGCGATCCGATCCTCAAGCCCTAGCTCAGTACCTAGTCACAACCATGAAGGAAGACACCATTAACAACCTTAAATGAGTTCCCAAGCCAAGTTCTAGTACTCGGAACATTGAACTTCACCAAATATAGTAAAAGACTCAACCCCGAGCACCTTAGGTTAAATTTCCAAGCCTAAAATCTCAAAATCCCAAAATCCCTTAAGCGCCCCGGCATAGGCCACCCATGCCGCGGCATGGCCCCCAAGCAGAGCCATCCCAGGCACAAAAACAGGTAAGGGCCGCGGCATTGCTTGGACCATGCCGCGGCCCGCCCTTCTTTCTCAGCATGCAACACCCCTTGAAGGGCCGCGGCTCACCAAGAACCATGCCGCGGCCCGACCCTTCGAACCCAGAAAAAATCACCATTTTCAATCTCCAAACCTCACCTAAAGCTATCCCAAAGCCCCCAAACCAAAACCAATTAATAATAACAACATAAGAATGATTTAGACAACACAATCCAACCAAAAATCCAGCCTAAGACTCACCAAAACCCCAATTCCAACTTCTGAAATTTCAACCCATAGAACTCAAAACCAGCCATGATAACTCTCAAATTCAACCATCAAACTGTAATTTAAACCTTACCTCAGTTGTAGAATCGATTTTCCAAGAATCCCCTGACCTATCTTCAAAGTCCCTAGCCTCAATTTCCACCTTGAATGTCAAAACCATAACCATTTAAAACTCAGTCATTTCTTTAAGTTCCTAACCCCAAAAACGAAAATTCAGAACTTACCTTAGCTCTATCTCAGACCTTGATCAGTTCCTGAGCTAATCCTCCAGATTACTTCCTTCAATTCCCAAAGACACAGCTCAATCCCAGCAGTTCCCTCTCAAACTCAGTAGTTTTTCCTTTGTTTTTCTGTGTTTTTCCTTCCTTTGGTTTCCTTTGAGCGTGTAAGTGAGCTGAGAGAAGTATACTTAGTCGGTTTGTGTTTTCTTCTAAAGACTTCCTTAAGTCTAACTTATCCTTTAAGTTAATCCCAAGGCTCGGGGTGCCGGAAACGTCCCCGAGGCCAAAACGGTAAAATCCCCCAATAATCCCGCCTAGACATCCTAACCTCAGATATATCTCAAATTATTTATTTTTATCACCCGATAGTCTAAATCACTACCCGATACCTAACATACCCCTGACTTGTCCAAAGTCAATTATAATGCCCCGTTGTGACTTTTCCTGCTACCTAACCCTAGGATCGCCTCGAGTCGCCGGCTGCAGAATTATCCACATCATAATGTGGTTCTCACATATATCTCAAACATATATATATATATCATATCATCATATAATATAATCAATTATCATACAAGCATCATTAAACATATAATTACTCATTAAATCACAATAACTCCAGTAATGCCCTCCTGGCACACTAATCAAGGCCCTTAAGCCTTATTAGTGAATTTGGGTCGTTACACAGCGGGTTGGTAAGCTTCCTCATGTGATTTACTATGCTTCTAGAACTCTAAATGATGCACAGTTAAATTACTCTACCACTGAGAAGGAACTATTGGCGGTTATCTATGCTTTGGAGAAGTTCCGTTCTTATTTGATTGGGACGAAAGTAATCATATATACCGACCATGCTGCTCTTAAATATTTGCTAGCAAAGAAGGAGGCAAAACCAAGACTTATTCGGTGGATTTTATTGTTACAAGAGTTTGGCTTGGAGATAAAAGATAAAAGCGGCTCGGAAAATCTAGTGGCTGATCACTTGAGTCGGTTGATTCGGGAGGAGGAGTTCTTACCATTGCATGAGCGGTTTCCAGATGAGCAACTCCTTTCCATGCAAGAAGTTATTCCTTGGTATGCCGACATTGTAAACTACCTTGCTTCAAAGGAGTTACCAAGTGATCTCACACAAGCACAACGGAACAAGATTAAGCATGATGCTCGCCACTATATATGGGATGAACCTTATCTTTGGAAGTATTGTACTGATCAAATCATTCGTAGATGTGTACCGGAATCTGAATTTCGTTCCATCCTTGCTTTTTGTCATGCTTATGCTTGTGGTGGACACTTTGGACCTAAGAGGACAGCTCGTAAGATATTTGACAGCGGTTTCTATTGGCCCACAATTTTCAAAGATGCTTATGCTTATTGTAAGGCATGTGATCGTTGTCAACGAGTGGGTAACATAACGGCCAAGGATCAAATGCCTCAAACTCCCATTTTAATTCTTGAAATCTTTGATGTTTGGGGTATGGATTTCATGGGACCATTCCCATCCTCTTTCGGCTATGAATATATTTTATTGGCGGTAGACTACGTGTCTAAATGGGTGGAAGCGATTGCAACTAGAACGGACAATTCCAAAACAGTAGTGGATTTCATTCGCTCCAACATTTTTGTGCGTTTTGGTACACCTAAGGCTATACTTAGTGATCGAGGCACTCATTTTTGTAACAAGAGTATAGAAGCATTGTTTCGACGCTATAGTGTAACTCACAAGGTGACAGCTGCTTATCATCCACAAGCCAACGGGCAAGCGGAGGTTTCTAATCGTGAAATCAAATTGATCCTTGAGAAAACTGTAAATTCAAACCGGAAAGATTGGAGTACAAGGCTAGATGATGCCTTGTGGGCGTATCGAACGGCATATAAAACACCTATCGGTATGTCACCTTATCGATTGGTGTATGGTAAACCTTGCCATCTACCGGTGGAGCTAGAGCATAAGGCGTGGTGGGCTGTAAAGAAGTGTAACTTGGACACGGTTGCTGTAGGACAACAAAGAATGCTTCAATTGCATGAGTTAGAAGAAATACGCAATGAAGCATATGAGAGCGCGAAAATCTATAAGGAGAAAACCAAAGCTTTTCATGACAAACATATTCTTCGGAAGAGCTTTGTGGAAGGTCAGAAAGTCCTCATGTATCACTCTCGCCTTAAACTCTTTCCAGGGAAGTTGAAGTCTCACTGGTTAGGTCCGTTCATTGTTACCAAGGTTTTTCCTCATGGAGCGGTCGAAGTTGTAAGCCCAAGCACGGGGAAGTCTTTCAAGGTGAATGGCCAGAGATTGAAGCCTTATTATGAGTCAATGGCCGAGGAGGAGCAAGTTCATGTGATGTACCTTGAAGACCCAGTTTATGTTGCTGAAGAGTGAAATTCTGAGTCGAGCTAGCGACGTTAAACGTAGCAATCTTTATTGTTTTCAGTTTTAATTATTTTCTTTATTTTTATTTTTAAGTTGAACATTTAGTTATTTCAATTTAGTTATTTCTCTCTTTGAACCGTGAAAACCGTGAAAAAAAAAAAAAAAAAAAGACGGAAAGCAGGAAAATGTATCTTGCCGCGGCAAAGAAATGTTCCTGCCGCGGCCCATGCCCCCAGAATACAACCCGACAGCCTCCTGCCGCGACACGTAAAACCCCTTGGCCGAGACCCCTCTGCCGCGGCACAGAAAAGTCCTGCCGCGGCACGTGCAGAACACCCAAATCCGAAGCTTCCCTGCCGCGGCACGTAAAACCCTCTGCCACGGCACGTGCCCAGAAATCCCTAAAACCCCTTTTTCTTTCATTTTTCCCATTCACTCACCCATCTCTCAAAACACAAACTGATTCTCCCAATCCCCTTTCTTCTTCTTCTCCTCATCCCTAAACATCACTCCCATCTCCATCACAAAATCTCTCTAATCCTCAAACCTCCTCACCCTCATTAAACCAACATCATTGCCTAACCCCACCATACCCATCATCCATTCCCATTCCTCAAGATCATCATCCTTGGCCACCCACAACACCCATTACCAATTCTTACCCCTTTAAGCAGTGTTTGCACGGGCTAAAAGCAATATCAAGGGCAACTCACGCACGATTTTATAGTGTCTAGATTGGATTCATCAGTTGAAGGTATTTTCCTCTATTTTGCTCTTTGATTGAGAATGGGTGTTGATCATTAGAGTGGGCGGGTTTTGTTGGATCTCCTTTTTTGATTTTGATTTCTGTGGTGACAATGTTTGTATATTGAGTGTATCTACATATTGGGGGTAATTGATCAAGCCATAAACTTGTGATCTCTGAAGTTTAAACTGTGCACTCTACATGCTCGATGAAATGCCACAGTGAGTTGAATAGTCAGATTTGAGCGTGTTACATCTTCTACTCTGTGCTGTGCCATTAATTATTACTCATTACCACTTTGAAGGCGTTAATCCTCAATTATTGCCTGTAATATAATGTCGAGCAAGAGATCACGCACTGACCATGCAGGCCCGTCTACCACAGCCAAAGTCAAGTATGATGCAAAGAAATTCACTTCAAAAGAAGCGTTTGAAAGCTACAAGGATGCCATTGATAAGAAGAAGGCATGGGTGGCAGAACGGGGCTTTGATCTAGACATGCATCATCCTTACCCAAGGTTGATGAGTATCATCGAGCAGAGGGGTTGGCAAAGACTGTGTGCCCAACCACAGCCCGCGGTTGTTTCGATTGTTCGTGAGTTCTATGCTAATGCAATCGACCGCAAGAATTTACAGGTAATGGTTAGGGGTGTTTCCGTTACCTATTCTGCCTCTGCCATTAACCGTTACTATGGCTTGCCAGACATTCCCAATGACGAATTTAATGCTTCTGAATCAAATCTGGACCCTAATGCCATTATCCAAGCTATTGGCATTCAAGGAGCACGGTGGAGGGCGACAGAGAATGCCTTGTCACACAAACTGGAGTCCAAGTATATGGACTATGAACTTAAGGCATGGCATCGTTTTGTTGGGGCAAAACTATTCCCAACAAAACATTTTGGAACAGTTGATTTGGCCTGTGGGAATTTGTTGAGGGCTATTATGACCAATGAGACTATTGACGTTGGCAAGATCATTCACGCCTCTATTCTGAAGAGTATGGCTAGCACACAGTACAGGTTCTACCATCCTTCATTAATCACAGACTTATGCAAGAAAGCCGGTGTGCGCTGGAATGATAATGAAGAGGTCATAAACCCAATGCATATCATTGACAGGAATACTATTCAGCGGTTTGACAAACCCGCAGCCACATCTTCTGAGCAACCTGCATCTTCTTCACATGCACCTGTGCAGCCTCACACAGGCCGATCCAGGTCACTTACTGATCGGGTTGCCGCCATGGAGACGGAACTTTACCGCGCTCGCATTGACATGCGAGCATATCATGATGAAATGGTGGCCCACAACCAACGGATGATGGAGATTGCTGCTTATCAAGACCTATGCTTCAGGATGCAGCAAACCTATTTAGGGGCGGATATGTCTGCATTCCCACCAGCCCCAAATTGGTTGCCACCTTATCCTCCAGCTGTTCCAGTACAGCCGAGTAACACTCAGGAATATGGAGATGCTGATGAAGCAGCTGGCACAGAGGAGTTCAACTATGATGAGGATGACACTTTTAGTCGCAACTGATGAGGGAGTTTTTCTTTTTTTTCGTATTTGCTTATTTTTCTTTTATTTTCTTTTCTTATTTTTCTTTTATTTACTGTTCTTGTCTCAATTTGTACTTATCTCCATTGAGGACAATGTTCAATTTAAGTGTGGGGGATGGGTAACAAATTGTTTGTCTGGTTAATTGTCTTTGTTTATAAGTGTTTGTGTGTGTGTTGTTTTGTCTTGTGTCTTGGGCTGGTCTTATTGAATGCAATGGTCGATGATGAGTTTATGAGTGACACTAAACTTGAATGCTAGAAGATGATGGATAGATTATGATTCGTGTGATTGACTCCTGTTTTGATGACTACTTGAATTTGTGATTTAAATAGCGATTTATTACAGTAGATTTACTTATTTACTTGTTTTAGGAATAATTTATGCATGTCGAAAAAAAAAAAAACAAAATAAGAAAGAAATATAGATATATACAACTTAGCCCCTGCCACTCTAGAACACACTAGTTAATTGCTTGAGGCGAAATCATAAGTGCACAGAATTAGGAAAATGATAAAGGCAATTTCTTTGGATCGTTTGAGCCTTTCAAGCCTACCTTATCAATAATGTATCCTTAGTTCCCTGTTTTGAGCCTTATTGACCATATTTTTTTTTTCTCAATGAAAACTCATTACTTAACCCTAAACTTCTTTCTTTTTCTTTATCTGTGTTGATAACCCATTGCACCATGGCTTAGCTAGTTAAATTTCTACTATGGGATGAGAGATTATCTGAAGAAAAAAAAAGAGAAGAGAAAAAAAAAAAAGAAGTATAGTAAGAGTTTCTGTATATGATGTGGTTATAAGTGTAAAGATCTCCTATTTATCCCCACGAAATATGTTAAAAGCAAAAAGAGAAAAAGAAAAGAAATTTGTTTTCTTGCATGAAAATAAGTGTGGGGGAAAATAGAGAGATCAACAATGTATGAAGTTTATGAGGGAATTGTTGAAGAAGATCCAAAGTAGAAATAGAAAAAGTATATATTAGGTATGCTATGGTGCAATATGAGCCTAAAATGTATCTTTCTCATCTACCCTGTACCCTAGCCATCCATTATAAGCTGATAAAGACCTTTTGATTCTTGATTCTGTGTGTTTATATTAGTGGAGAGTAATTGGTTAGTGTCTATGGAGTGGTTGCCCTTTATATATATTCATTTTCTGATGAGGGGCTAGTTTGCTTAAACAATTTGAATAAAACAACATGTATAAATTCATCTTGATTCAAGTGAACTGGTAAGTATGACTGTTATAACTCGTGGTTTAAGACAAATTTCAAGTGGTTCATCAATTTGGGAGTTGAAAATCTGATGGTTATGAAATTCAAAGTCACTATAGCATAATATTTTAGTGAAATTCTCTGAGACAATCATTGTATTCAGTGAGACCGCCTCTGTGTTAGTTTTTAGTTTTGTTTAGAGTCTAGTGGGTTTGCTAAGGGACTAGCAAAGTTTAAGTGTGGGGAAATTTGATAAGTATATTTTTGTATAAAGTTTACCTTTCTACTTATCAGATTTTGTGTTCATAAGTAGTGTGTTTGGGGATAGTTAGAATCGTTTTGTTAATTTGATTCATTTAATCTAAATTATTATTTTTAAGGATAATTGTATATTTTTGATGATTTTTGGTTGAATGATGATTTTGTAGGATTCTAACTATTGGAGTAAAGTGTTAAAGAGGAGAAAAATCGAGAAAAGAACAAAAGTACAGAAATCTGAGAGCTTGCCGCTACAGGGAAAAGTCCCTGCCGCTACGAGGGAAATCAGAAAGGTCCTTGCCGCTACAGAGAAAAGTCCTTGCCGCTACAAGAGAAACAGAGAGTCTCGTGCCGCGGCAAGGAAAGTTGCATACCGCGGCACGCAAAGCCCATATCGCATATCTGAAGCCTCGTGCCGCGGCAAGGAAATATGGCTGCCGCGGCACGCGTTAAAATTCAAATCCAAATTCGATTTTTCTTAATTTTTAGACGGGAAATAAAAGGGGGATTAGGTCATATTCGTGAATGAAGTTTGAGATACACGATTTTAGAGAGAGGAACACAGAGAGAGCGGAGGAGAAGAAGGAGGATCGCAGTCAACCTTTTCAATAGTTTTCTTCTTCTCTAAACTCTTTTATTCTTTGATTCTGGTTATGTTTTTAATCATGATTGTTGGCTAAGTTTCTTTTAGGTTAAGGGTTATTCAAAACCCAGACATGAATGTTTGATTTGAGATGTGAATATTGTTCTTGATTTCCATAATGTTAAATTGCTTCTATTCTTCTATGCCTATTGTATGAAATATTGTGATTCCTTGTTAGGGTGTACAACTAATTAGGGCTTGCATTATTTTACTGTCATCTTAGAATTTCTATTCACCTAATAGTTTAGGATTCTAAGTGTTTGTGATAAATTGCAATTGATGATGTGGTCAAAAACATTGTTGATTGTGATGAAGAATAGAACCTAGGTTAAATGAATTAAATGCTTCATTGATTTATTGCCTAGATTAACCTATCTCCACTGTTGTTAATGCTTTTCCCAAATTGAATGAACCGTATGCTTAATAGGTTTGTTGTTTGGTAAAAAGATCTGATTATTGAGCGCTTAGCCGTAATTGATTGTGATAGGGAGATTGGGATAATTGACTGCTTAAGCGTTATCTACAGGGTTAATAGTTTAATTGGGAATCGGAATAATATTCATTATTGATATTCATGCATGATTGTCTGAGGTGGAGAATAATTCTTAACTGTCTTTAAAATCGTTGTTAATCTCTTCTTGCTATTAATTGTTTTTATAATTCTTGCTTTTACTTTTACTTTCCAAAACCCCCCTTTCCAATTTAACTTTGTTAAGCTTTTGTGAATAATAAACTGAATATAGTTCCCTTGGGTTCGACCTCTATTTGCCGTTATACTAAATAATTGGTTTTAGAGTAAATAAAATATTTGTTAAATTTGGTACGCAATACGACACGCATCAACTGGCTATTTGCTAACCAGTCATGTTATTTTGAACAATGTTATTTTGTTTGAAACTCGTTGTTAGACACGTTTTGTCATTTATTATTACGAGTAATAAAAGAGATCACGCGCAGCATGGTCGAATCTTGCTACAAATTTTGCATATGTGTTGATTATTCTTGCTTGGCAGTGTTCAACTGTCATTATGATTTAAACAAAACAGGTCTTCTAAAACTAAGTATACATATATACCGGGCAGTGTTCAACTGGTCGGTATCATGAGATGAAAGACCAATGTTTAAATAGTTGCATGTTTTTGTAGTGGTTAACTGCTGAAATATATTTGTATATTCTATGTGTTTCACGAGTAGTCACTGCTCGGACAAATTCGGTCAAGTAGCAAGTGATTAAGGATTTTTTAACCCTCAATCACTTGGGGGGCACATAGAGTATACTAGCATGTACTTCAACACAGGCAATAAGAGCAGGAGCAAAGATATCTGTTTTTGGGCTGACTTGTAAATTTGGAAGTCTAAAAGGCCATTAAGCTAACTTGTTTGACAAAGCTTAAGTAACTTGGAATTTTTAAAATTTTATGTTAGAAACAGATATTCGTGTATAATAAAAGTTATGCTCATAAAATGTTAGAGCAATAAGAGCATGAGGAAGTATATTTAGTATGGACTTATGAAATGTTTAGAATTTCTAAGTTAGAAAACTAAATACTCATGTGAAAGTTTAAGGCATATAGAAACTTTACTATTCATAATAAACTTGTAATGTCTCAAATGTAAAAAGACTTAAAAGTTCCAAGCTAGCCAAAAAAGGAAAGTAAAGTGCAAATGCCAAATAGCTCAATCATACGAGCCAAAGTATAAGAAACAAAACAAACTATGATAAAAACTGGTAGGACTATAATTGGTCATGCAGGAGCGCTCTAGCAGGATGAGGAGTCACTGGCGTGCTGCTCTGGTAGGCTGATCAACCCCCTCCTCGGCTTCAGCTGCTCCACTCGCTCGGAATGATAGTGTAGAGGAGGCAGGTGCAGGGCCAGTAGGATTAGCAGCTTCCTCAGCAGCCCTGGCGAGCTCCTCTGCCTGGATCTCATCGGTCAGGAAGTCTAGCTTGAGGGGTTTATTTAGCTTCCACACCTGGTAGAAGCAGTTGAAGCAGGTCTCCTCGTAGTGGGTTAGATCAGCCTCCTTCTCTTGCTTCAGCTCTTCATTCTCGCTAATCAGTCCCTCGTTCTCACGAGCTAAGCCCTCGTTCTCACGAGTCAGTCCGTCTAGCCGATCGGTCAAGGATTTGTTGGCTTGGGTTAGCTGATTATTCCCATCAGCCAACCCCTTGAGAGACTCCTTTTGCTCAGTCACAGTCTTCTCCGCCTGTTCCAGCTTGGACTGAAGAGCATCCGTTTTCGCTCGCGCCTCCACGAGTTGATCATTTAGGACCTTGATCAACTCCTTGTAATCAACCGATCGTTGCTGGGCGTGACAGAAGGTCAAAAGCGTCTGCATGAAAAATAAAAAGTTACTACAAAGCATTAACGTAAGTAACAATTTATCTTGTGGTGGAGTACTTACATTTGTCAGTTGAGCAATCCCTCTATCCAGGACAACATCAACACTGAGTCAAGGAAGAGACTCAAAGCCTTGAATCGTTGATGTATCACGGAGGGTCTGATCAGCTGCCCCCCTGAGTTTGGTGTCAGCAGCTCGGAGTGCCTCACTCAGGCCGGACAGGCCTAGGGGAGTCAGGCTCGCTGATGGGGGGAGTGACGAAGGGGTCAACTACGGGATCGTCACTGACCCCTCAGGTTGTCTCCCCTGGCTCGGGGGCCCTGCCCTCGAAGGAGTGAGACCACTTCCTTCGCCAGACTTCCTTTTTGGAGCAGGAGGAACGATACAATGTCTGAACATCTCTGAGTCTGCAAAAGAGGGAAACATGAGATTCGTTAGAAAAAATACATATATATATAATAAAATGTAGATAAGTATATTACTACTACAATTTTATTAGTCTCGAATCACCAAGTTATTAAACATATTCCTATGACTACTAGACCTGAGTTGAGAATCTGATCAATGAAGTCGTCCTCATCATCCGAAGATAAGCTAAGTTCTCTCTCAATCTGGATGGCTTTTCCTTTCCCGGACCGAGCAGGAATAACAGATCTGTGCTGAGGCTCAGGCTGAGGCTCCCTGATGACACGGTCGCCAGGTCTATGAGAAAGCGGAGAGGGTCCAGGAGAAAACTGGTCAGTCACTATCTCTGTGCCCGCATTGGACTGATCAGTCGTGTTGTTCTCCCCAGTGGTACTTTCCACTGCCATATTGTGGTCACACGGTATCAGGCCCACCATCTGAAGGTAGTCCATAGTGACCAATCTTTTCACGTCTTTCTCCTCGGTACTCATGCTAGCCAACGCCTCCGCTCGATTGAACATCCCTTCAGTAGGCAAGGGTCGCTGGAACGGACCCGCATGTGTAAAGGCCAAGTTGTTGGCCTTGATATCTAATGTGAGGAAATATTCCCTGTAATATTTCCCGGGGTTCGACTTGTGGGAGATACCGCTAAGGTATGTGATCCCCCTTTGCCTGAAGTCGTGGATATGATGCCTGAACCAGGCACAGTATGCTCCACCAGGCCTGTTGGCTCTCTGATGAGAGCCCGGGCATATCACGTTCACCCCACTCAAACCCAAAGCCTCGATGTGTTTGTGGAATGACCCGGGGTTAAGTTTTGAAGGTTGGGCAGTGAACCAGGAAGGTTCTTCTTCTCTCCCCTTCCATGGCCTTTGAATGGCTAAGTTCTGAATCACAGTGGCAAACTTCTGAGAGGGTAATCGTGAAGCAGTTGCAGTGCGGGCGTCACTGCGCTCCACCACCTTCTGCACCGCTCTGCGGGCAACTTGTGGGTCTTGGTCCTGGGGAAGTCTATTAGATTTCTTCACCCTCATCGTCGACTGTGAAGCTTATTGGAGAAACTGTTCCTCGCGAAGGAAATACAGGGCTGAGCAGGGAAGGATCCGCTTGAAGCGACGAAGGCGGTCCTCTGGAGTACAACTAGTGGAAGATTTTGATGAGGAGTCGCTGTTTAGAGGAGTCTCGATTGACTGCGGGATAGAAGTATCGGAGTCCGTATGGTTGTCACCTCCCCTATAATAAGAGCGATTCATCTACAAAAGTAAATAAAAATAGGGAGGTGAGTAACCATACAGATAAAATTCAACAAGAACAAAATTTATTTTTATACTTAGAAAAATTTATCTAAGTGGTAAAAATATAGCATGCATGGAAAAAAGATTTTTAGTGCTTAAAAGTGCTTAAAAATGTTCAAAATTTCTTAAGTGTTTAAAATTGCCTAGTGCCAAGGAAGGTTTGAGCATCCTATGAGGCGCATATGAAGGCTAGGAGTGTGTGTCCGGTCGGACACCGTACGCCCGAGGAGAAGCGTGCCCCAGCCGTGCCCCAGCCGCATGCATCCAGGCGTGAATTTGGGTTAAGGGCGTGTCCGAGGAGACACTTGGCCAGCGTGTGCAAAGAACCATGAGGGATCCGATCAGATACCATGTGACCGAGGAGGAGACATGCGAGTTTGGTCCGAGCAAACCAAGCTTGGCGTGATGCTATCCGTCTGCGTCCGAGCCGAGTGCATCCAAGGGGTTAACGCCAACAGCCCAAGGACCCCGATCGGACATCAAGGGTCCGAGGAGATGAGTTCCACACGATCCGAGGAGCACTTGAGAGGTCCGAGGAGTACCCATGTGGTCCGATCGGACCACATGTTTGCCCAGAAAAAATAGAGACCGATCAGCCATACCCCTAAACTTACCCATATTTTATACCCAAAACCTCACCAAAAATGCCACTATTTTATTTGAGCCGAAAACAAAACCTAATCTGAAAAGGCAAGTTCTATATTCCCTATCATAAACATGATATCTCATCCAAACATATAAACACAAGATCAATATAGGGAAGTTGAAAAGTTTTTTCATGTTCTTGAAACCCTCTATGCTATCAAAAACCCCAAAACCCACAATCATGGTTTATCCTAAATTAACCTATTTTTCTTGAAATTTCTATGAAATTGAGGATAATGTTGGGTTACCCATAATATAAACATCCTCAAAACAGCCACCCAACACATTGTACAAACATTCTTATGAGATTCATGAACAAATTCAAGAAAAAAGCTATCAATGGGGTTTCGGCCATAGCATGGGTTTTTCATGAAATTTTTGAAAAAATAACAACAATGTAAAGGCATGGAGAAGAAGACTTACTCAACTTTGGAGAACCTCTGACTTGCTTGGAGATTGCTTGAAGAAATGGAGAGCTTCCCTTGAAGTCCTTTGAAGATTCGGCCAAAGGGAGGAGAAGACAAGGGGTTTCGGCCAAGAGAGAAGAAAGAAAGAGAGGTTTTTAAAAAATGTGATTTTCTTGAGTAAAGAAGAATGTGCAAGTGTAGGGGTTATTTAAAGGAAAAAAGTGGGAGTTATTATTTATTTTTGGACCCTTGGCATTCCGGGGCTATTTTTTCTCCCCACGATCATGGGCAGTTTTTTGCAGTGATCATGGCCTGTAAGTTGTGGTTTGCTGCATGGCGAGAAGATGAACAGTTAATTTTTATAATGCCGTTAACTGTGGAGAAAAAAGTTTATTATGTGAAGTATCATATAATAAACTTGGGGGGCAAATGTTATCCCAAAAATTTGAAAATGATGATGTGGTCATAGGAATGACAGGTGGCATGGAATAGTTGGGTGATCTGGCTTAGCAGCAGCCCAGTACATCAGTGAAGAGTTTTGACTGCTTGAGAGGTGTCATGACCAAGCCAAGTGCACCCGAGGAGAGGTCCAAGGTGTGGTCGGACCTTGGTCCGAGGAGAGGGCCAAGGTGTGGTCGGACTTTGGTCCGAGGAGAGGGCCAAGGTGTGGTCGGACCTTGGTCCGAGGAGAGGCCCATGGTGTGGTCGGACCTTGGTCCAAGGAGAAGCCCATGGTGTGGTCGGACTTTGGTCCGAGGAGCAGTCCAAGGAGTGTGGTCGGACGCATGTCCGAGGAGAGACAAAGGATTAGTCCTTATGCATATGTCCGACCAGCACTTGTATGAATCCAACATGCATGTGTTCGACCAGAAGACTATATTCATCAACCAAATAGACCAGACTGCGTCAAATTCCCACAAACGGCTTCAGCAAGACTCGGACTGGGTATACGCAGGAATCTCTCATTCTTTGCTCAAATTGAGGATTCTGTTGTATTTTGAATATTTCTTGTAATTTAAATATAATACAAATAATAAACTATCCCGATCCTAGGGGATGTCAGTTTCTCATTCCAAGCCTATAAATAGAGGGTTGATGGGATCAGGAAAGGACTTTTGACAATTTGAATTTTTGGTCTGAGTTTTCTAGAGAGAGAAAGTGCGTTTTCTTGAGAGAGAACTCTTTTGTATTATGAGAATTTACACTGAAGAAACTCAGTTGACACTGGTTCATCTGATCTTGAGTGTAGATAAAATAATCAAATCTCTAAGTGGATTAGGCTATTACCAACTGATTGGGGCTGAACCACTATAAAAATTGTGTGGGTTCTTTATTTTCTTTATTAAACTGTCTGTGTCGTTTGAATTCTCTTGAAGGTTTGTCGTTTTTGACGTTCTCACGTCGTTGGCTAAAAACGCAGTCAACATTGCTCATTGTCCTTTCATTACATATCTTCATGAAACTCCATTTTGTTAAGAAATCTTATACATAATCTTTATTTATTTTTATGTAGATATCATATTAAACAAATTAATATGAGATAAATTAGAACATGTTTTTAAAATTGAATTCAATGTATAACAAAGATAAGAATACTCACAGTATACGCAGCGAAATGAAAGAGTATTTCTTTCAGTTTCTCTAACTCTTGTATCTTTTCTGTCGCAGAGTATTATCAAGAAACTGAACTTTTCTTATAATTTCTTCACAGTCTTCCAATGTATCCTTAGAATCACCTAGACTAAAGTGGGAAATTCTCAACACATGAGATAGATACAGAGAGAAGAAGAGAAAGTGACAAAGAGGCTTAGAAATGGACTTGTGTTTAGAGAGAATCTAAAACTATCAGAAAATCTGGCTTCTGAACTTGTGTTTTGACTTCTCTTTAAGCACTTCTTTTATAGACTCAATTAAGTCATTTAATTTAATTAAAAAATTAATAAAATAATAGCCAATATGAAATTATCATGGGTTTTAGGCCCGTGAAATTTCTCATTTGATTATAAGCCCATTGGACTTAAAATCAAGGCCTATATTATTTTCTATTGATTTATTAATTAAATAATTATTTAAATCCTTTATCAAATTAATTATTTATAATTTTAACATTGATTTAAATTTATTTATTAATTTAGATACCAAGTTATCTTAATTAATAAATCTTCCCTAAATTTTCTTTTCTTCTCAAAATTACATAACTCTGTGAAACTATCCAAAATTGACCTGATCAACTTTGATAATTCTAATTAATAATTAAATCAATTAATTGAGACTATTTAGATGATTTTATCCAAGGTACAATGGGGACCATGGGCCTATGAAATCAGTCTCCAATAAGTTATCATAAATCTAACAAATAAATTTACTAACTTATTAATTCCTCGTGACTCCATTATAGACTCAGAATCACACTCTTGAATTCATAGAACGCTCTATAACAAATATAGATACGCTATTAATTATTCATTGTTACAACCATAATTGTCACTCAATCCTCTATAGACGGTCTGTAATGAGATGAGACTAAAATACCGTTTTACCCCTCATTGTATTTTATCCTTAAAACACTTAATTCATTGTAAATGATATTTCAGTAAACTAATTTAATTACTGAAATGAGATCTCTATCATTTAACACCTTGAACCAAACTAAAAGGAAACCATCATTTCACTTCTTCATCAGAAGCTATAGATGTTCATATCTATGATTAACACTCCCACTCAATTATACTACCGAGTTCCCAAGATGTAAGTATGGGCTAGTCCATGGGTAAGCTGGTAACGAACAAATCAAAGAACTCAAATAATACAATCAGTTAGAATACTAACCACTCAGAATTGAGATTGAATTGACCTATGGTCAACTATATGATATGAATAGAATAGATAATAACGGTATGTTTACTTATCTTATCAACTGTCAATATCGATCCAGTCCGATGTAACAAATACATCCGATCTTATGTACTTTGCTAATGTTTTGGAAAGAACATAACACTGTAATGTGTAAGTAGATCATATCGTAGATTGGCAAGTCAGTGTAAATCCTGTGCACTGACTAATCTTAGGACTTGTGTTATTTTGAACATATAATCATTTTTATATTCCACTGTGATTACGTCACTATAAATAAGATTAGCTATATGCTCGGGATTTAATAGAAGTTTATATTAAACAAACAATCATGAAAATAAAACATGTGAGCAAAGTGATTAACCAAGTCAAAAAATGATTTCTATTCTTTTATTTATAATAAAATGAGATTACAAATAATTTGGGTTTTAATTGCGGCATAAAACCCCAACAAACTCCCACTTGCACTAATTGAAACTAATGCCTTAATTCTACTAATCTCATTTCCTTGATATGCTTATCAAATGCAGCTTCTGGTAGTGTCTTTTTAAACAGATCTGCAAGATTGTCTTCAGTTGCAATCTTCATAACCTTCACATCTCCCCTGGCCACATATTCTCAAATAATGTGATACGTCATTTATATATGCTTACTTCTCTTGTAACTTCGAGATTCTTTCGAGTTGGCTATCGCTCCTGTATTGTCACAAAACAACACAAGCGGTTTATCCAGTTCTGGAATAACACAAGATCCGAATAAAACTTCTTTAGCCAGACTATTTACTTAGCTACTTCTGACGCGGCTATGTACTCAGCCTCCATGGTGCAATCTGAGATTGCAGACTGCTTTACGCTTCTCCAAATCACAGCTCCACCCCCAAGAGTAAACACCATTCCAGAAGTAGACTTCCTGTCATCGACATCAATCTGAAAATATGAATCGGTGTAGCCTACAGGCTTCAGAACACCACCCTTGTAGACTAACATATAATCCCTAGTCCGTCTCAAATACTTCAGGATGTGCTTAACTGCTATCCAATGTTCCGGTCCTGGGTTTGATTGATACCTACTCACTACTCCCACTGCATAGCAGATATCTGGTCGAGTACACAACATAGCATACATCAGACTTCCAACTGCAGATGCGTAAGGAACTTTTCTCATTGCATCTTCCTCTTCAGGAGTCTGGGGAGACTGCTTCTTTGAAAGACGCATTCCATGGCGGGACGGTAGATGCCCTTTCTTGGAATTTGTCATTGAGAAATGTTCAAGCACTTTATATATGTAAGCTACTTGAGATAGAGCTAAGAGTTTGTTCTTTCTATCCCTGATTATCTGGATACCTAGAACATAACTTGCTTCACCCAAATCCTTCATTTGGAATTGAGTGCTCAGCCAATTTTTCACATCTGATCATTTCTTAACATTGTTTCCAATGAGTAAGATATCATCTACATAAAGAACTAGGAATACCACTATTATGTTTGCCTTCAGTTGGTAAACACAAGGCTCATCAATATTTTGTTCAAAGCCATAGGTTTTGATTATTTCATCAAACCTAAGATTACAGGAACGAGAAGCTTGCTTAAGTCCATAAATGGACCTATTCAACTTGCAAACCTTTCCTTCTTGTCCAGCTACTTTAAATCCTTCTGACTGATCCATATAAATGACTTTTTCAAGTTTCTCATTAAGAAAAGCTATCTTGATGTCCATTTTCCAGATCTCATAGTCGAGAGTGGCTACTATGGATATGAGGATGCGAATGGACTTGAGCATGGCTACCAGACTAAAAGTTTCCTCATAGTCCACGCCTTCTCTTTGGGTATAACCCTTTGCCACTAATCGAGCTTTATAAGTCTCGATATTTCCATCAACACCTCGTTTCTTCTTGTAGATCCACTTGCACCCAATGCCCCTAAAGTCACTAGGTGCTTCCACAAGATCCCAGATGGAATTTGAGTACATGGACTCCATTTCCTGTTTTATGGATTCGAGCCATAGTTACTTTTCAGGGCTTGCCATTGCTTGTTTGAAAGACAACGGATCATCATCACTAGTGTCACCAACAACCATATTGGTTTCACCATCCAAACCATAGCAAACTGGGTTCCTAGAAACCCTCCCACTACGACGAGGCTCTGTGACTATTTGCTCAGGAACAGTGGTACTTTCTTCATTTAAATCGACTTGCGTCGGTTGGACATGAAGAGTGGGAATTTCATCATCAACTCGCGTTGATGACGATGGAACATTGGTTGGAGTCAAATTTGTAACCATCTCCTCTAAAACTACTTTGCTGCGAGGTTTGAAGTTTTGGATATAGTCATTTTCCAGAAAAGTAGCATTTGTAGAAGTAAACACTTTCTTTTATGAATGAATATAGAAAAGTCCACCCCGAGTACCTTTAGGATAGCCAACAAACATGCAAGCTTCAGTTCGCGGTTCTAGCTTTCCTTCCTTTTTCCTAAGGACGTGGGCGGGACACCCTCAGATTCTATAATGGCGTAAACTAGGTTCACGACAATTCCAGCGTTCTAAAGGTGTTTTGGGGATCGATTTAGACGACATGACATTGAGAATGGTGTTCGCAGTTTCAATTGCATGTCCACAGAACGAAGTTTGTAGAGTTTACTAACTAAGCATGCATCTAACAATCTCCAATAAAGTTATGTTCTGGCGTTTCGCTACACCATTTTGTTGCGGAGTACCTAGGGCAGTAAGTTGTGATAAAATCCCAAGTTTAGTTAAATGATCTTGGAACTGCATATCCAAATATTCTCCACCCCTATCAGATCGCAAGATCTTTAACATTTTACCTAATTGGTTCTGAGCCATTGCTAGGAATTCCTGAAACTTTGAAAATGTTTCTGATTTCCTATGCATTAGGTAAAGACATGAGTATCTAGAGTAATCGTCAATGAAAGTGACGAAATACTCAAAACCACCCCTGGCTTGTACATTTAAAGGTCCACAAACATCTGAATGAACAAGTCCAAGTGGTTCTTTGGCCCTATCACCCTTTGCAGAGAATGGACGCTTGGTCAGTTTGCCTTCTAGACAAGATTCACAGACAGGTAATTCACCTAAGGTGAGTTCCCTCAAAGGCCCATTCTTTGTAAGTCTTTGAATCCTATCATAGCCAATGTGACCTAGTCTCAAGTGCCATAAATACGTCATATTATCGTTATCGGTCTTTTGACGTTTATTGGTCCTAGGCTTAGCTACTTTGAATAAATCATTGTTAAGAGCGAGGGGTTCATTAGGTCGCAAAATATAAAGCTCGTTTTCCAAACATGCAATACACAATTGTGTTCCATTGGAGGAAATAGATATATTAGAACTTGTGAAAGTCATAACAAATTGTTTCTAATTGCAACATGGAAACTGAAATTAAATTTCTACTAAAATTCGGAATAAAAAATACATCTTTTAAAATTAAGTATTTATTTCCAAACTTCAGACGAGCTATTCCTCTAGCTTGGACCTTAACGAACGCTCTGTTCCCAACTCTAAGCTTTAAGCCGCCTTCGTTCACTTCCTCCCACGATTCAAGAAGCTGTAAAGAGTTGCAAACATGGTTTGTAGATCCAGAACCAATAATCCAAACAGATTTATCATTCTCTAAAACACATGTTTCTAAGATAAATGAACTATAATCATTACCTTTGTTTTTAGCTGCTAGAAACTTGGGGCAATCTCATTTCCAATGCCCCTTCTCTTTGCAGTGAAAACACTTACCTTTACCTTTCTTGTTTTTCTTGTTCTTCCCCTTAGGCATCTGTGCACTTGGTTGTGCACTCGTCTTTGCAGCCTTTGCAGGCTTGGGTTGTTGTTTTGTCCATTCTTCCTCTTGTTATTAGCTTTTGAAGATGAAGTTTGGCTAGCTTCAGCCTTAGCTGGATCAGCAGCAACAACAGTAGTCTTATTTTCTCCTCATTTACTAGGTCCACCCATGATAGGCTCAAAAATCTGAAGCTCGTTCATGAAATGCGTCGGACCATAGTTGAGTTGATTACGAACGTGCGGACACGGTGCCATCCGAGCATTCACAGTGTCCTCACGTATGTGCAGAGACGGTGATATCCAAGCATTTACGGTGCCATCACGAACGTGCGGACACAATGCTCGTTCTAGGGATTCCTCAATCATGACAAACTCGGAGTTGTCACCAATCAACTTTATGTTGATATTCTGCTTCCAATTAAGGAATTTTTCTCCAGTGAGTTTCTCCATGAAAAGTTGAGAAAGGATGGAAGTAGACACAGACACTACTTAACTTAAAACTACAAATTATCAATAAAATAAAAATCAATCACATTTGCTCAATAAAACTTCTATTCACACAAATTTCAAGAAATAACACAACATATACCAAAATATGTAAGATATGAGAAAAAATACCAAAAACAATCATATCTCTATTTCTTTAAGTTTTTAACTAATCTATGATATCCTTGTCCAGGTTGGCGAGAGTAAAAAAATACCACTAGTTAAATAGAGTTGTAAACTAATTTAATAATGGACACCACTATTAACAACCTACTATTCGATCAAAATAAGAAAAAAAATCTCTTATTTTATGAGCTAGACCCACGGTTTCGATAATCATAGATTTAGTCCTAGTAGTCACCGTAGGGGTGAGTCTAGTAGAATTTGACCTATACTTATCTATCTTTCGAGATCTAACCTTGTCAAAATAGCTAATGAACTCCTTCTGTAGGGGACGAATCAAAGCGCTTCGAGGCCCCATTAAGTTGTTGACTATGTTAAACCAATGGTGGAGAGCGAATAAAAATCTTAAAATAAGCTCATTATTAAAATTAAAAAATAGTATTTTTATTATTTATTTTTAGAAAATTAATGACTATGGTTCTAAAAAAAAAAAAACGAAAAATATTACATTTTTAAAACCAAAGTCCTATAATTTCCTATTAATTCTAAAGTGTCACATTGAAACAAATTCAATTAATTTGTTGCCAATCAATATTTAGGTTTAACTAAGATAATGAACCTATACAATTAAGTCCAACTCAGGTAAATGGGCCTTAACAATTGGACTTGTATGGAGGAGGGTTGGGTCCAGTATGTCGTTCCCACTACAAAGGCCCCCAATCTTCCGCACAAGGTCTAAAAGACAGGAATTCAAACCCTCGTTTTATTAATTGTTATTAATTGATTGGGCCCACTATAGTCATGCAAAACAAATGGGCCTTCACAAGTAGAATCACCCACAAGAGAGGAATTTAAACTTTACATTTTCTAATGGGCCCAAATAAAACCTATTATTTTATGAATATTTTATTTGGCAAAATCCATATATCTAACAAACATATGGGCCACTATATGCATCTAAGCCCAATTGCAAAAATATCACATATAGTGCAAACAAACATATTATAATTGGATGGGCCTAATCATGTTACTATATGAGCAATTCTATGAATTTATGCAAAAATATCATAATTTATTTCATTTGCAAAAATACCACAATTAATTATCTAGAATTTATCAAAAAATTCAAATTAATTAATTTTTTGCAAAAAATAAGTCAATTTAAATTAAATTTATCAACAATTAACATTATTTAATTTAAATTTCATTTATCAACAATCAACTTGGTTTTAGGTTAATTTGAAAAAAAAATATTAATTTAATTTAAATAGGATTTATCAACAATTAACCAAAATTAATTTAAATCTCATTTATTAAAAAATATATTTTATTAATTGGCTGAAAAAATGATATTTTTCAAAATTTAACCAATTTTAAATTTTAAAACCAATATTTAACTATTTTTCAAAAATATATTGTGTTGTTACAACTATAAGAAAATATTTTAACAATTTTAAAAATATATATATATTAATAGTTATAACAACCCTAAAATATTTTAAAACAGTTAATCAAATTCAAATATTCATGAAAATATCTAACTAACAAATTTTAAATAATTTACATATTAAAACTATAGAATAAAAATATATTTATATTTTAAAATAAAGAATTAATAAAAATATCAAGAATTTAAAAGAAAATATCTTAAATATCCGATATCTTAATTCTAATATTTTAATATATTAAAAGATTTAAAATTCATTTGTTAGTATATTTTTAAATTTGAATTTGAATATTTGTAGAAAATATATAATTATTTAAATCTCAACTAACAAAAATATCTTTTTTTTTAAAAAAAAAAAATTTTAAATACAAAAACAAATCTAATATGTTTTGCTTTGATTATAAATAATTAATTTTCACAATTTTTATTTTTCTTTAATTTAAAAAAAAAAATAAACCGATGAATAGTACCCGGTACTGTTCATCGCGTGCATGCGTGCGGGTGCGTGCACACATGGACAACCAGGCTGATTTTTCCAAAAAAAAAAAATTTGAGCAATTTTCAAACCAAAATCATTTTCTAATTAATTTTTAATATGTTTTACACAAAATAAAGCATATATAAAAATTAATAGCATATAAAACACAACAAAATAACCCAAAAATTGCTAATAATCACATAAAATCAATATGTTTCATAAAAACATGAAAAATCATCCAATTATTCAAGCACATCAAATAATTCAATTTTAAACATGTTCATGCATGAAAATAAAGATTACCGAAAACTCTGAGGCCACTTGTTAGGAAATCTTATACGGGTTCTTTATTTATTTTCACGTAGATCTAATATTAAACAAATTAATATGAGATAACCTAGAATATGTTTCTAAAATTGAATTCAAAGAGAAATAAAGATAAGAATACTTATAGTATACGCAGCAGAATGAAAGAGTCATTCATTCAGTTTCTCTGACTCTTGTATCCTTTCTGTCGCAGAGTATTATCAAGAAACTAAACTTTTCTTCTAATTTCTTCACAGTCTTCCAATGTATTCTTAAAATCACCTAGACTAGAGTGGGCAATTCTTAACACATGAGATAGATATAGAGAGAAGAAGAGAAAATAACAAAGAGGCTTAGAAAATGATTTGTGTTTAGAGAGAATCTAAAACTATCAGAAAATTTGACTTTTGAACTTATGAACTTGTATTTTGACTTCTATTTAAGCACTCCTTTTATAGACTCAATTAGGCCATTTAATTTAATTAAAAACATTAATAAAATAATAGCCAATATGAAATTATCATGGGTTTTAGGCCCGTGAAATTTCCCATTTGATTATAAGCCCATTGGACTTAAAATCAAAGCCTATATTATTTTCTATTGATTTAATTAATTAAATCATTTATCAAATTAATTATTCATAATTTTAACATTGATTTAAACTTATTTATTAATTTAGATACCAATTTATCTTAATTAATAAATCTGCCCTAAATTCTCTTTTCTTCTCAAAATTACATAACTCTGTTAAACTATCCAAAATTGACCTGATCAACTTTGACAATTCTAATTGATAATTAAATCAATTAATTGAGACTATCCAGATGATTTTATCCAAGGTACAATGGGGACTATGGGCCTATGAAATCAAGCTCCAATAAGTTATCATAAATCTAACAAATAAATTTACTAACTTATTAATTCCTCGTGACTCCACTATAGACTCGGAATCGCACTCTTGAATCCATAGAACACTCTATAACAAATATAGATACGCTATTAATTATCCATTGTTACAACCATAATTTTCACTCAATCCTCTATAGACGGTCTACAATGAGATGGGACTAAAATACTGTTTTACCGCTGATTGTATTTTATCCTTAAAACATTTAGTTCCTTTGTAAATGATATTTCAGTAAACTAATTTAATTACTGAAATGAGATCTCTATCATTTAACACCTTGAACCAAACTAAAAGGAAACCATCATTTCACTTCTTCATCAGAAGCTATAGATGTTCATATCTATGATTAACATTCCTACTCAATTATACTATCGAGTTCCCAAGATGTAAGTATGGGCTAGTCCGTAGGGTAAGCTAGTAACAAACAAGTCAAAGAACTCAAATAATACAATAAGTTAGAATACTAACCACTCAGAATTGAGATTGAATTGACCTATGGTCAACTATATGATAGGACTAGGATAGATAATAACGGTATGTTTACTTATCTTATCAACTGTAACCACTCAGAATTGAGATTGAATTGACCTATGGTCAACTATATGATAGGACTAGAATAGATAATAACGGTATGTTTACTTATCTTATCAACTGTCAATATCAGTCCAGTCCGATGTAACAAATACATCCGATCTTATCTACTTTGCTAATGTTCTGGAAAGAACATAACACTGTAATGTGTAAGTAGATCATATCGTAGATTGGCAAGTCAGTGTAAATCTTGTGCACTAACTAATCTTAGGACTTGTGTTATTTTGAACATATAATCATATTTATATTCTACTGTGATTACGTCACTATAAATAAGATTAGCTATATGCTCGGAATTTAATAGAAGTTTATATTAAACAAATAATCATGAAAATAAAACATGTGAGCAAAGTGATTGACCAAGTCAAAAAATGATTTTTATTCTTTTATTGATAATAAAATGAGATTACAAAGAATTTGAGTTTTAATTAGGGCATAAAACCCTAACACATTTCTTATCAACTCAACATATGCAACTTACCTTGTGCATATTTCCCCATTAATCACATCTTGAGTGATTGATTTAGCTAAAATCCAAGCGATCCTTTCGACAACGTTAAGGCCTATGGTGCCTCGTCTCGGCTTGTTTCTGTTGTCCAATTCTGTGATGCCTCCCCTAGAGACACTCTCTTAGATTCGTGAGCTACACGTAAAGCTACACATTCTGTTGTCTCATATTCTACTTATCATTTATTCATTTTTTTTTCTTTTCTTTCTAGAGCTAGAAATCATCATTCATTATCGTACCACTCCTCATATGGTATAATTCCAATTATCCTTTATTATCATACCACTCCTCCTCTGAGGTTCATGATAATCCAAGATGATATTTCGTGTTGAGAATGAAGAAATGCACTGCAGGTCAACTATGCTATAGCCTTATGCACACCTCTGCAGGTCTTGACGACCTTCTTGACTATCCAATTATACCTTAATCAAGTATCCATGCAACCTTTTCATCATCATACCTGACCATATGAGTCAATCCTTCATGTAAATCTTTGACATATTTGAATGGTGTGGTGTCTTTGTACTTCCTTCACCATCATCCTCAAGGTATCGTGCTATCTTGACATAAAATGAATATCGTGATAATTCCCATGTTGATTCTTCATGTTCCGCCCTTTGGCACTTTCACAGGTTGCAACACCTGCCTGAGTTGTTTATAAGTGTCATTCACATTTGGTTCTCGTCTTTAAAAGAATCCAAGATATCCTTAACAAATACTGTGATGAACTTGATCAAGTGTGTCTTGAAAACCTTGTTCATTAATTCCATGATAACTAGCGATGTGTTTGTCCAAGTTGTAGCGCACCAATTATTTATTATTATTATTATTATTATTATTTGTGTGCATTATTTTTTATTATTAATTGTTAAGTGTTAGAATTTTAATTTCTATTGTTTGAATTGTTTGGTAGAAATTATGTGAATTGAAATTTGTTAATTATTTTATTTAATGGTTTTATTTTGTGAACTTGCTTGAGTTTTGGTTGTGTGCATTAGGGTGCATGAGTAGTGTAGATAGTCTTGAGCACTTATGTGTGTGCACGTGCATGGTGAGCATGCATTAGTTTCCATGCATAGTAATTTTTATTCTCCATTTATTTATTTTATTAATTAAGAAAAAAGAAAAATAGGAGAAATAAATAGGGAATGTTCTAGAAGGCTTGTGTTCACATAAGTGAAAAATGGGAAACAAATAGTAAGAAAAGAGTTGTCTTTTTTTTAGTTCACTTAACTTTGGACTCAGTCTCAGTAAAACAGTCATAACTTGAGTTGTAGATGTCTGATTTAGGCAAACTTAGTACCGTTAGAAAGCTAATTAAATTATCTAGAAATTTTGAGAAATTTTCCCTAACACACAACAAATAAGGGTCAAAATTGAGTCTCAAGTGGCAGGATCTTAGAACTACGAAAAAAAATCACACTTTCCTTATTAGTGTGGAAAGCCAATGAGAGAAAGGGGGAGTGGAAAATTGCAACTTCTTTTTTGGATAGATAAAATGCATTTATTTAATTAATTAATTTTTTTAAAATTAAATAAATTAATAAGATTTTTTTAAATTTATTTTAGGAAACCTAGTACACACTATATATAGAACCTTAGGACCCTAGAGAGCATTTTGCTCATCATCTCTTAGTGTGGCTGCTGAAATCACAAGGAGAAAAGGAGAGGAAAGGAAAGAAAAAGAAAAGAGAAGAAGGAGAAGAGAGGAAGGAGGTTCTAACCTAGGTTTGTGCCTTGCTTCCCTAGTGTTTAATCTTATAATTCATCCCCTCATTTTCTAGGTTTCTTGTTGATTGCTAAGTTTTACTCTTTTGTTGCCTTGTTCTTCTTTGTTGTGGGTTCGAAAACCCTAGGTGTACCAAGAGGGTGACCACCATCTTTTTCTTGAGTTTTGATTCCTACCAAGAAGGTAATGGAAATCTCTAGCCTAATGTTGTTTTGATGATTATATATTTTCTTTGTTTATGTTTTGGATTTTGTTTGTCAAAGCATGATTGTGATATACGAAGATTCTAGTGCCTTTGTTACCTTTGATGTTGTTGTGTTTTTAATTCTTGTTTAAATTTTAGGTTCATGGAAATCATGTTTGATGGTGGTGGTTATCTTGCATAAAGATTATTTTTGTCTTTGGTGAATGAATCTATAATTTTGTGGAAGTGATTTTGAGTTTGAAAGGATATATGTTAGAATCATACTATTAGGTTACCATTGGTATTTTTTATTTTAATGTTTATTTTATAAAAAATGCAAACTTGATAATAGAAATATGCTAGGATTCATTTTGGATTTTGGAAACAATAAAGAGATAGAAGCATGCAATAGGTTTCGACCAACATGTATATATGCTTAGTCTTTATTTATTTTTTTTATTTGTGTTGCTAAGATAATTTGAATAAAAGCATGTTAGGTTTTAATTGAAAAATAGAAATAAGAATGAGTTTTGGTGTGTGTGTATTTTTGGCCCAGTACTTGTTTAGGGTTCTTGTTATTTTTTTATGTTGATAAACATGTCCATGGAATTGAGTGTTTGGTTATATTGCTTTAATAAAATGTATGTTAGGGCTGTTTGGTGTTAGAATTTGATGTTTAAGGCTTTCTAAGATTTCTTATATTATTTGTGAAAAAAGAATGAGTATTAATTGTCATTGCTCCAACAAGATCTTGATGCATTAATAGTAAAAGAAATGCAAATTTTATTTTATGAGTATGCAACATGGTGTCTCGGCCAAGGCATATATTTTTGGGGTTCGTTTTATATTCTTGTTCATACTAATTGAATTATTGAATGCATAAGAGATATATGGACAAGAAAATTGTGAGTTTGGATATAATATGCTTGCTGAATTTTCTTAATTTAATAGAAAAGTCTCTTTTAAATTATATGAAATATCTGTTTTAACAATTTATGCCTTAAATATACATATGAAAAATATAACTTTTTTCATACTTTAAATATGTATTTTTCTCATATATAATTATGCAGAATTTATTTACAAAATAATAAAGTAAATTTTTTTTTAAAAGATGACCAAAGAATTTATTTGATAAATGGGAGCATATTTAAGTCATTTTCACTTTTTTTTTTTTTATAATTGTGACTTAATGTAAAATGTTGGTGGTTTTGAGTTCTTATTTTCTTGGCAAGGTTTATTTTATGTTTTTTATTTATTTTAATTATTTAATTAACTTTGCTAAAAATGTATAAGAGTATTTGTTGAATTAATTAATTTTGTTAAGATTAATTATTTTGGGAAATAGAGAAATGTGGCCATTTTTTTAATAAATAGGATTCTATTAATTTGATGCAAATATAATTAAAGAGCTATTTAAATGAAATAATTTTATGAAATTTAAAATCTAGAATGAAAACCTATGATCCAAACAGGTAATGTGGTAGTGTTAACAAGTTGGTAAACTATTTCTTGCTGGATTTTTAAGAAAGCAGCGATAAATAAACAAGTAGAATTTACCAACTTCAAGGCAAACTTTAAGCACCCTCCCACGTATGCATGTTTCATGCAAGTTTACTTTACATACAAATACATGATATTTGATTAAATCCATGGTCCTTGTTTTGAAATCCTTGAGAATTAATTAGTGGAAACAACATATATTTTTTTTTGTGATTATATGTGAGACTAGATATATGTTTCCATTAAGAGCTAAGTTGTTGTGCAACTTGTGTGGGTTAGGTGCCACATGTGCAGGCCCATATGGGATATGCTTGTATGTTATGTGTAGTTCTACATGATATTGAAACGAGTGTTTGATTGCGATTCTAGGCTCGTTGTGAAGTACCTCGCTCTTTAATTTGCTTGGACTTGAGGTAAGAAAGTTAGCTAGAATTTCTATGAGTTTATTATGACTATATGAGCTATTATGTTATGAGATGAGCTGCTTATATATGTGCTTGTATGTTGTATGAAAAGCAAATGTTGTTAGCATGTTGAACGCGACAGAACAAAGGAGATACTAAGGTATAACGTAACTCATAGTGCGGATGCGCCGAAGTTATTCTAGGACTAGAGCTCCGAGTACCTCACAAAGGAGGATTTACCGGTTTATGCTTTAGTGGTTACCTCATAGAAATTTATGATGTGACATGGACAATAGGGGTGTTATGATCACATGATGTATGATTATGCTTTTGTCTTATATAATCGTATGTTATGATTATGATTTATGTTGTTATGGTTATGTGTTTCACAGGTAGTGACATGGACAATAAGGGTGCCATGATCATATGTTGTGTGATTATGCTTATTTTTTTTATATAATCTTATGTTTATGTTTATGATTATGACTTATGTTGTTGTGGTTATGTTTTCATATGACTTATGTTGATAATAATTGTTATACGGAAAATATGTTAAGAGTTTATGAGATATGTCGCTTATGTTTTTATGTTGTGTTTTCTTTACTTATTTGTACTTCCTTACTGGGCTTTTAGCTCACCCCCCCCCCCCCCCCCCCCCTCCCCTCTTACTTTCCCCCCTTTCAGGTAGTCAATACGGTTTCTCATTGACACGCATGGTGATGTGGGGCGTTCCTGGGTCTGAGTATGTATGTCGTGGGGCTCTGATGAACAAAAAATGATCAAGTTAATGCCAAGAACATTTTATGGAGTTTATCTATGTTTTTCTTACATTTAAAATTTGCATAAAAGACATTATACTTTTATTTTTAAATAAATGGGCCCATATTTCATGTTTTATTAAGGCTCCACTGTACCTTTTCATCATTATGGTATTTTTCTTAATAATTACCAAGTAGTCATTGTTATAAAGGATAGTAGTATAAAGCATTTGTTACACAAGTATTCCCAACTTTATATTCATACTATCCAAGTATTGATGATAAACTTTCTCATAACGTATTCTCTCTGATATCGTAGGTTAATAATATCTTAACTTAAAGAAACCTCTAGGACACATAGTTGTTCCCTCTTCACATTCAAACATTCTAGAACCATTTCTTGTCAATTTAGACCTGTTCAGTTTCTTGTAGTCCATGCACATCCTTGTCACCTTGTCTCTCCCAAACAATCGTAACTGTTGCATTCCCAATTCAATTTACTTATTTTCCTAATGTCGTTGTCTATTGATCCTGCAATTGTGCCTTTTGCTCCTTTATTCATACTTGATCCATGAATTAAGGTGCTCTTAAGTCGTCATTGTCTCTGATGAAATCTTAATAGCCATCTCCATCCCTTCCCCATAGTTGTAGCTCCTAAAATTTCTTCGAAGATCCTTTTGATGATGCACGTCGCCTTGACGCTTTAGTCAGTGTTCTACTAATAATCTTCCACTTGTCTACCATGTTAGCTGCATTTTTGGTGCCTCCATTGTCGAACATCCATTGGATTGTCATGTTGATCATACTGTGGTTGTCGGTAGTCATGACATGCTCTAGGTAGTTGACTCCTCTTGTGTGCCTTTCATGCGTCGAGTTTGTCTAGTCTGCTCCATCTTTGTGTAGTCGTCCATCGTCTCCCATGTAAATAACATTTCGTTCCTTCTTAACAATCACACAATTCTTTCATAGAATGAGATTATTAAGTTCCTTTTTAAGACCTCATAAAGCTAACTCATTCGGTCACTCGTCCTGCTGCTGTTGGTGGACTTGCATTCTGTCTTTGGCTTCACTAGTTCAAAGACTCTCAGTGATGCATTCACCATGTTTAGTTTTAATCCTTTCGTTTCTTAAATGAGCTTCCTTATGCTAGCTAGCCAACGCTCGTACTTCTCCCTTGATTTTTTTAAGATAAATAATTAAGAACGTCAAGGCAAACTTCAGTCATAACAAACTTGGAGTTGTCGTCGATCAACACAATGTTGATGTTTGACTTCCATTTGGGAAAATTCTCTCCAATGAGAAGTTCCTTGGAGAGAAGGGAGATAATGAGATTCGACATAGAGCTACAATTATCAATAAGTAGAAATCAATGCGTTGTTTAACAAACATTTAATCTGTAACGCCCCAACTCCAGGGACCGTTACGGCGCACATTGCAAACAGTGCTAAACTCGCTAATCGAGTCATTTGGCCATAAAAGTGTAACTAAGTATGATTAGCGGTTTAGGGATTAAAAATTTCGGTTAAGATATAACGTTTCACTAGAACGTTTACTGTATACATTGGGATCCCAAAATAAAATATAATTTAAAGGTCTATTACAACAAAAATATTTACAACCAGCCGATCTAAGCGGCAAGACAGGGTTTAGCCCTGGTTCCTTTCCTTCAAACCTCGGCCGTGGCGGTTGAGCAGCTACATATGTACACGTCGTCACCTAAGCTCTCCAACTCAAGGATGGTCCAGCTTTCTTTTGCCTTTACCTGCACCACATAGCACCCGTGAGTCGAAGCCCAGCAAGAAAACACAGCATTGCACATAAACATTATCAAATGATTATCATTATAATCACGCAGAGCTTATAGCTCTTAAACAGATGAGTGAATATCACTTTGAGGTTCTAGGAAACCATACTGGGTGATTGACAGGCAAGTCACTAATTTAAACCGTAGAGTGGCTGCTAGGTAAGCCACTAGGCTTAAACAGACAAGAGACTGATAGGTAAGTCTCTAACTTTAAACAGAATAGTGGCTGCTAGGTAAGCCACCAGCCTTTCAGATGAGTGACTGATAGGTAAGTCACACAAGCGCTTATAATATTCATCAAACTTGAGGTCGGTCCGGCATTAATGCTCATTGAGTCATTCAATGCAGATATCGATTAGATCTAATCTTTGTTGGCTTGCGTTGAACACGCTAAGGCCGTCCTGACTTATGAGTCAGCACTGTGTGACCAGTGCCCAGTACCACTGCCGAACCTGACTAATGAGTCACAACTTCACAGTTGATACTAACACCTTTGCCAATTCTGACTAATGAGTCAGTACCATGCACAAGTAAGCATTGCTACCAAACATGTTGAGTTTATTTTTATTATTATTATTACTTTTTTATTGAGTTTCGACCGTTACAAACTCAAAGAATACTAACACCTTTGCCAATTTTGACTAATGAGTCAGTACCATGCACAAGTAAGCATTGCTACCAAACATAAGTCATATGTCGAATATTCAAACGTAGGGTATTCAGCCTGCTTACTTAACAGTTGCTAGCACAATTATAATCATGCACAAACACAGAGACTCAATCTCTGATCAATCTCACAGTCAATACTCATGGCATGCCCTAATCACATGTTTATCGTGCATCACATGCATCACACTTAATCATCCAGCATGCCTCAATAATAACCATATGCAAATGTGCAAGATTGCCAAGCATTCAATATGCTATCAATGTTTACATTTAAACATCCAACATGCATCAAGAATAACCATGCATGTCACATATGGGATGCAGTTTTCTTACCTCTGGTTCGAGCGAGAATTAGAACAAGAACGACCCTTGAGAACGATCGATCCTTTAATCCTTTAGCGGTCACCTAGTCATAACCAAATATAATCTCCAATTAATGAAAATCAACAATGATAGGGTCTTGGTCTAAACCCCACTCTCGAGACCTCGAAACATGCCCACACGGTGAGTAGATTCGATCCCGGGCCTTAAGGATTGAAACCCTGAGCCGAAAACCCTTTAAAACACTCAAAACAGGGTTCTGAAGAAACAGGGTAGCGCTACAGCACTGCCCTCCTAGCACCCCAACGCTCAAAACAGAGCCAAACTGCCCTAGCCTCCTCTGCAGGTAGCGCTGTAGCGCCCTACACTGGGTGCTGTAGCGCTACCTTCAGCCAGCAACTGCCCAGAAATCTCTTCCTTCAATTCCACAATTTCTAACCCAAACCAAAAGTTTCCAAACATCAAATTAAATCCCAAATGAACCCAAATACCACCTCCACATGTCCTAGGCACCACAACCCCAAGAACCCTAGCCAAAACTCCAATCAATTCCCCACTTTCCATCCCAAAAACCAGCTGGAACTTAACTCAGAAAACAGAGCAAAAGCAATAGTTCTAATGACTAAAAACTCACCTCAATCTTAGCAACACACCCTCTTCAATGGTGGAGCATAACCCTAGCTTATCCCGGCTTGGTTCCTTGGCTTGATTCCTCAAACAAAGCGTGAAAATCCAGAGAGAAATGAGGGAGAAAACCTATCGGGAGAGAAGGAGAAAGGATACTTTGTTTTTGTTACTCTTCTATAGCCTTAATGGATTATATCAATCTCTAAGGGTGAAAAGACTTAAATGCCCTCAAGTCTAAAATAAAGCCTTAATAGCCACCAAGGGCAAAACCGTCCTTTCGCACCTATTTCGTTAATCATAATTAACACCCTCCAATTCCCGCTATTCTCAATATTCTCACATACCAATAATCCATATCCCATTACCCTTTAATTCCCGGTAATGCTCTAATCATTAAAACCACCCCGAGACTCACCCCGAGCCCCGAACTTAAACCCGTTATGACTAGACCGAACACTTGCATTTCATGATCGTCTCACGCCGAAAGGCTCGAACAAATTCACCTATAATGTGGCACCATTCATATCTCACCCACATGCACGAAAATACACAATTACACACTCAACGGGCCAAATTACCAAAATTCCCTTATAATTATAAATACACCCATATGCATGCATTTACCATCATATAATAATATAATTCACATAAACATGCATATAATCATTGAGTAACATAATAAATCAATTATGACCCTCCCGACCTCCTAATCAAGGTCCTAACCCTTATTAGGAAATTTGGGGCATTACATAATCACATAAACATTTAGAAATAGCTTAAACATATAAAATATGCATAGATATGTAAAATACTAAAAAACACATATCTACTATTTCTAAGGTGGTTTAACCAGCCATGAATACATATGTCCTGGTAGGCGAGAATCACAAATTCACTTAGTTAAATAGAGAAAATATCTCAATTAATAATGTCTAAAACAATTATTAATAACCTTCATATTCAATCAAAGTCACAAAATCCAATTATTTCGAACTTTTTGAGCTAGACTCATGGTTTCGATTATTATCGACTTAGTTCTCATAATCACTGTAGGGATGAATCTATAAGGGTTTGATCTATAACTATCTATCATAAGAAATTTAACTTTGCTAAAAGTCTAGTGAACACCATCCGTAGGGAGACGTAATCAAAGCGCCATAAGGCTCTAAACTCCAACCTTGTTAAATTAACGGTGGAGATTGAATTCAAAAATTAAACCTCACTATTTTAATTTAGTATTTACCTTTTGAAATTTATAAAACTAGGTTTATTTTTATATTATTTAAAATAATTAATAATAAACCTGAGTATAAATTTCTTTTAATTCTAAAATACCCATTTAAATCCACTTCAAATATTTAGAATTACTGTGTTATTAATCAATTAATTTATGATCAACTAGAATTAACCTAATACAATCAAGTCCAACTTATGTAAATGGACCCTAACAATTTGGGCTTGTATGGAGGAGGGTTGTGTCAAGTATGTCGTTTTCACTACAAGGCCCCCTAACTTCCATACATAACACAAAAGACAAGAATTTAAACCATTGTTTTATTGATCATTATTCAATTGATTAAGTCTAATCTAGTAATGCAAAGCAAATGGGCATTCACAAATGGAATCACCCATGAGAGATGAATTAAAACTTTGTATTTTTAATTGGGCCCAAATAAAACCTATCAAGATTATGACCCGTTTTATTTGACATTTTTTCCACTATCTAAAATAATGGGCCATCACTATAAGTCCACCATCTAAGCACAAATTTGCAAAAATGACAATTATAATGATGCATGGCATGTTAATTAATTGGATGGTTCTAGCATACAATATATGACATATTACTAATTTATGCATGTATACATTTATTACCAAAATAAATGAATAGCAAAAAAAAATTAATTAATCAATTTCATGATATCAATCAATTAATTAATCACAATTAATTTTAATTCAATCAATCAATCTTCAAAATATTAATCAAATTAAAATTAATTCAACTGTTCCATTTGAAAAAATATATATCTTTATTCTTTTGAAAAAAAATACTAAAAAGATATTTACTTGCGCAAAAAAAATACCATTTATTAAATAATTAAAAACACAAATCCAAAATAAATAATTTTTTTAATCAACCTCCATATATAAAATATATATATAAATATAGTTTCCCAAAATTTTCCATTAACGTGTTAGGCCAGTTACCTAATTTTTTTTATTTATTATTATACGTTATATATATATAACTAAAAAAATAATAACAAAAACGTGTAGGCTAAAATTAGATTCCTAAAAGTAAAAAAAAAAATTGTGCAATTTTCAAACTTTGATTTCATATACAGAGTTTATGGGTTTTATACAACAAAATAAACATATACATAAACAATCATAAACATATAAAAATCAAAGACTATTTTTTTAGCATCACACATACATAAAACTTACACATGCAATTAATCTATCTAACATGTCAAAAAATCACATACATGTATATATTATATAAACTAGCAACCTTGTTTTGATACCAATTGTAGGATCTCATTTATATAAGTCTATATGCATGCTCCCTATAAATATATATTCAAAACAATATACATAGTAGAAAGCATAAAATCATACAAGCATGTGAATATTACAGAGATACGTAAATACAATAACAAAACCATTAGAGTACTTACGAGATGCGTAGCGGAACATTAATGACTACACACTTTGGATTTCCTAACCTTTTGTTATTGTTGAATACTAGGTATTGCAAGGAATCCAAACCACTTTGAAACAAGATCACAATCTTCAAAGTATTTCTCTAAAACAACCTAGTATTTGTGTGGGCAAGTCTCAACACCCGAGAAGGGAATTTCTAGAAAGAAGACTAAGAGAGAGTGAGGGGGCTATGTATAGAATACTAGTAGTGAATTTTTACCTTGTCAAATTCATCTGACCTAATGCATACTATAACACTAGTATATATATGCAATTAGCTAGGACATAAAATATGTTTTAGTTTCCCATTTTATTTTTAATTATTTAATAATTATAATTAATTAACTACATGTCAAAATTAACCAATTATAATTTTGACCTTTATTAATATTAATATTAACAAAATTGTCTCAATTGGCTATAATACTCCCTTTTCAAGACTTTGCAATGAAAACCTCAAAGTTTTCTTTTATTCCTCTTCTCACAAAATATCAATAAATATTTTAACATGTATTATTTATTTTCATTGACCTAGTCAATATGATATTCTTATAATTGATAATTAAATTAATCATTCAAGACTACTTACTAGGTTCATTTTTATAAGAGATGACATGGGGACCATGGATCCATGAACTCAAGCTCCAATAAGTTACCGTGAGTTTATTTATAACAAATAAACTCACTACCATATTAATTTCTCGTAACTCCATTATAGACTCAAAATTGCACTCTTGAATTCATAAAACACTTTACATCAAATGTAAATGAATTATCCATTGTTATAACCATAATCGTCATTCAATCATCTATAGATGATCTACTAATAAGACACGTGCAAATTATTATTTTACCCCTCATTGGTATTTTATCCTTAACTCCCACTAAGTTCCTTGTAAATGATATTTTCGTAAACTTAATTACAGAAATGAGTACTCTATCATTTAACACTTGAACCAAGCTATAAGGAAATCATCATTTCACTTCTTAAACGGAAGCTATAGATTTCATGTCTATGATAAATACTCCCACTTAATTATACTAGCAAATCTCCAATATGTAAGTATGAGCTAGTCCATAGGGTAAGCTGGTAACGAACAAATCAAAAGACTTGAATAATACAATTAGCAGAATATTAATCACTCAAAATTAAGATTGAATTGACCTATGGTCAACATTGTGATATAATTAGATTAGATAATAATGATACTTACTTATCTTATCAATAATCAATATCGGTCCAGTCCAATGTAACAAAATAAATTCGATCTTATCTACTTGGTAAATGTCTTGAATATAACATCACACCAGATGTGTAAGTAGATCTTATCGTAGATTACCAAATCGGTAAAAATCCAGTGTACTGATTTAATTTTAGGACTAAATACTTTTGAACATATAATTACAATTATAACCCACTGTGACGGAGTCACTATAATTGTAACTATACATATGTTCAAGATTTTATAAACGTTTATATTAATAGAAATTAATCATGTAATAAAATATGTAAACAATACAATTTGATTGAACAAAGAGATTTCTACTACTTTATTGATAATGAATGAATTACATAAGAAATGTAATTTTGTAAGGGAATAAAATCCAATAATTACATGAGTGAGTCATAACGAAAATCTCTACGTAGTATTTACCCTAGGTTGGGTTTTTATGTCCACTAACTTAAAGATATTATATAATATATTAGGAAAATTTTACACTATATGCCCTATAAAATAGCTAATTTTTTTAAAATGTCAACATAACTTACTATCCCAAACATATAACATTTCTAATTTTTTGGACAAAAACACTCCTAACATTAAACACTCCCAGCTGAACTCTCTTATTTCTCTCTCAGTTGAATTTTCTCTCAACCTCTCAAACCCCTCACATTCTCACTATCTCTCTGAGGTGAAACTCTCTCTCTCTCTCCTCATCATAGCTGCCATCGCCACCATCTTCTCCGTCGTCGGCAACGGTAAGGTCATTTTTTATGTTTTTTTTAAAAAAAAAATTGAATCATAATGTATAAAATCGTTGAAATGGGTTTGATTTTAACCTAATATAGGATTTTAATCTCTATTTTGAAAAAATATAGCTTTAAATGGGTTTGATTCTATGTACATCATTTTGGAAGATTGGGTTTAAATTCTGCAAAATTTTGGTCGGTCGATGTTCATTCGATGCCATTTCGATGCTTAATCGATGGTAGTTCAATGACATTCAGTGCATGTGTATATTTTTAAATAATTGAAATGTTGTGTCATCGATGCTCCATTGATGGTATTTCAATGGACCATTAAATAAAAGCGATAGTCAATCGATGCTCAATTGAAGGTATATCGATGCCATTTCGATGCTTGCATGGTTTTCAGTTTTCTTTTTGTATAAAATTGATGAAATTTTGATGATATGTCGATGCTGATTTTGATGGTTTTTTAGTATTAGTTGTTATTTGTTAAATGTTTATTGATGCAATTTCGATTCTAGTTCGATGGTATTTCGATGCTTTCTTGGTTTTAGTTTTCTTTTGATAACCTTTTAATTTTGATGCTATGTCGATGCTATTTCGATGCCATTTCGATGGTTTTTCGATCACATTAATTTAAATGGTGATGCATCGATGTTATGTCGATGGCTTTTATATGTTATCTGTTTGAAAGATATTTGATGCATAATCAATGTTATTTCGATGGCATATCGATACATTATTTTTTGATTTTATTTTGTATATAATCGATGCAATTTCGATGTTGATTCGAGGGTGGCTTAGTCAGTTGTTATTTGTTAAATGTATATTGTTTACCAAGTTTTTCGGAAACTAGAATTATGAAAGATAAGAGAGCTTAGACAGTAATGAATAAAGATTATCACACAAGGAATTTTATGTGGTTGGGGCGTTAAAGAGCCTTAGTCCACGAGTCAATTATATTAGAGTTTCTAGGAGCTTAAGTAATGAATTCTCTGAATTTGAGCAGAGTGTCTGTTTCTCAGAGAAGAATTCGATCCCCTTCCCCAGCACACCACTATTCATATTTATAGGCAAGTGAATGCACTGGGTTTTAGGGTGGACTAATCCGGGCCCAATAAGGGTATATACATTATTTGCTCTTTGATGGAGGCTTAATACAAAGGATTTAAGTATATAAAATACAATAATCAAGGCCCATGGGGCCAGCCCAAGCGTAACCACACTATAAGACTAACGACAGAATGCTGCTTTAGTATGGGTGTCGTGGGCTTTGAGGGAGATTCGGGGGTGTCAGAGTAGTGGTAGTACGGTTCTGAACCGACGACGTGCATTCCCGATGTAACCTCTTCTGCAAGTTAGCTATGGGGACACTACTCCACATTTCTTGGGGTGATGTCAGTATAGAGGACACCTTATCACGCCCAACCTAGTCACCTGCTCTCTAATGCCCCGAATTTCCTAATAAGGGTTAGGACCTTGATTAGGAGGCCGGGAGTTCCATAATTGATTTATTATGATATTAAATGATTATATGCATGTTAATGTGAATTATATTATTATATGATGATAAATGCATGCATATGGGTGTATTTATAATTATAAGGGCATTTTGGTAATTTGGCCTGTTGAGGGCATATTTGTATATTTGGGTGCATATTGTAATTTGTGAATGAGATTTCATTATTATGGAGATATATTCGAGCTATTTGGCATGAGACGATCTTATATTATGAGTTAGCGGTTTTGTTATAACGGGGTCAATTATTGGGTAATAAGAATGTTTATTTGATGATAAATTGGGAGTATTTGAGGTCAGGAGGAAATTCTGGAAGTTTTGACTATAATGTCCTCGGGGGTGTTTTCGGGACCCCAACACTAGGTTTTATTTGAGGTTACTTAAGCTTGAAGTAGCTTGTCAGATAGAACATGCGTTAGAAAATATTTCCTCTCTCCTTCGTTAGCTCATTTTACCGTTCGAATCCTTTTTGAAGAAATCTTGAGTTCTAGGAGTCGGAATCAAGCGAGGATCGAGGCATAGCGATCCTAGGAAAGATTAGAAGCTTCTTAACCAAAGGATTCGATGGGAAACAACCCAATCAAAGGTAAACTAGGTTTAAGTTTTGATTTTTTAGAGTTTGTAAGCTTTGAATTGGATTTTGTGAATCTTTGAGTGTTTGGTTCGATTGAGCTTTGGGTTTTGATGGTTTTGGACCATTGGGAAGCTTGGGAACTTTTATTTGATGATTTGGTGATGTTTAGGCATGATTTTGGAGGCTTTAGGATGTTGAAAATCGTGTTTGGGGATGGCTCTGGGTTGGGGGCCGCAGCCCTGTTCTTGGGCGCCACGGCCCTAGCTCGAAGAAGCAGGTGGAGTAGTTTTGTGCTTGCTGGGTGCTGCGGCCCTTGGTGTTGGGCACCATGGCCCTTGCTTCTGGAGTGGCTGGGGCCTGCGGCCCAAGGTGCTAGGGCCGCAGCCCTTGAGCAGGGTTGAGCCCGTTTGTGCGTTTTGACCCCGGGAACATGGTTTTAGGCCTCGGGATCGTTCCTACTACCCAGATTAGTGGGGATTGATGTCCCAGAGGCTAGATCTTGGTTTGGGAACCCTTGATTATCATTTTATTGATGGTGTCCCGTATTTGGTTATGACTAGGTGACCGCTAAAGGACTAAAAGTTGATCGTTCTCAAGGGTCGTTCTTTTATTCATTCAAGCTCGAATCTGAGGTAAGAAAACTGCACCCTGTGTTATATGACATGCATGGTTATTATTGATGCATGTTGGATTATTAAATGTGGCATGCATAATTATTGTTTAGGCATGTCAAGTGGTTAAATACGATGCATGTGATGCACGAGAAATATGTGATTAGGGCATGCTATGATTATTGAATATGAGAATGTTCAGAGCTTGAGCCTCTGTGTTTATGCATGGTCCTAATTATGTTAGTAATTGTTGAGTAAGCATGCTGAATGCCCTGTATTCGAATATTGGATATATGTGATATATGATTGGTGGCATTGCTTACTTGTATATGGCACTGACTAGTCAGGGATACTGACCTAAGAGTCAGAACTGGCATAAGCGTCCTGAACGCAGGGCTGAATGAAGATTAGATCTAATCAATATCAGCGTTGAATGGATCTAAGGCATTAATGCTGGACCGACCCTAAGGTCGATGAACTTATAAGCGCTTGCCTAGTCTAATACTAGTTACTAGAGCCAGGGCCTAAGGTCCAGGTGACCGTTTGTCACATGGCTAGGGAACGATGTTCCAAAGTTATGACTCTATGGTCATGAGGAAGGTTATGTTGGTGACTAGTCACCATGCACCTATCCTATTGGAACTAATAAAAGTTCACTTGTCTATTAAGCCCCGGTGACCCTATTGTCACAAGGCTAAAGGGAGCTATACCCAACTCAGTGACTTTTGCGACTGTCACCTATTTGTTTGGACTGAAAGTCTTGGATGATTATTATGATCATTGGTTGATATGTTATACTCAACATTACGTTTCTATTTTGGGATAAAAGCCCTGGATGACTATTATAGTCATTGGTTGATGCGTTATACCCAACATTACGTGGATCTGTTGCGTGCTGGAATAGGGCTATATCTACTAGGCGTGTGCCTTATGACTTGATGACAAGTTATAACTGTTCATGAGCATATTAAGTTTTCTTGCTGGGCTTTGGCTCATGGGTGCTATGTGGTGTAGGTAAAGGCAAAAGAAAGCTGGACCATCCTTGAGTTGGAGAGCTTAGGTGATGAAGTGTACATATGAAGCTGCTCGACCACCACAGCCGAGGTTTGAAGGGGAACTAGGGTTTAACCCTGTTTTGCTACTTAGATCGGCCTGTTGTAAATATTTTTTTGTAGTAGACTCTGAAATTATATTTTTGGGATCCCAATGTATATAATAAACGTTCTAATGAAACGTTATGTCTTAACCAAAATTTTTAATCCCTAAACCGCTAATCATACTTAGTTACACGATTTTGGCCAAATGACTCGATTAGCGAGTTTAACACTGTTTACAAGGCACACCGTAACGGTCCCTGGAGTTAGGGCGTTACATGATCTAGGTTCGTTTACCAACATCAATCTTCATTTACCAGGACCTGGGTTCATCCACCGCTGTCCCGGTCTAATCTCGGACTTGGGAACCACGACCTCTTCACTCCATCCCAGGAGGCACCGAAAGAAGGATCTGGGAATATGCAACATGTCAATGCGATGGTCCTGGCTTCTATTCTGGGATGCCCTCTGGGGCTTTACCGAGATTTGGGCCGCCAGAGTTCGTTCCGTCTTCATTTGCTGGGCCTGATCTGGGCCTTAAGCCCCTTTAGGGCAGCCCATAGACTCAGAATGTGGATCCGTACAATTGGGGAGAAACGGGGATAACATATATCGATGTCATTTCAATGGCATATCGATAGTTTGTTTGTTGATTTGTAAAATTAGTTTCGATTGTATATCGATAATATTTTGATGTTGTTTTGATGCATACTTGTATATGTGTGATTTTCTCTTTTTGCTTCGATGTCAAATTGATGGTAATGTGATGACATTTTGATGACAACAATAGACTGCATTTTTTTGTTTGTAAATTTATCTAACTGTGGATGCTCACATTCCACCAAGGGAAAATATGGAGGTCGACCCTCATTAGCCTCAAACAGTTCAAGCAACTCGATATTTTTCCCTCAACCCATGTCTCATAGGAGGTCTTAATAAAAATGCATCAGGAGATCCGAGGAGTCACGTGAGGCTCCTCCGCGTGCCCCGCGCGAAACCCCCGCCTCGCTCCACGGCGCGCCTACGAGAGCCCCGCCTCGCTCCACGGTGCGCCCACGCGAGCCCCGCCTCGCTCCACGGCATGCCCACGTGAGCCCTGCCTCGCTCCGCGGCATGCCCACGCGAGGCCCCCGCCTCGCTCCACAGTGCACCCACGCAAGCCCCGCCTTGCTCCGCGGCGCGCCCACGCGAATCCACCGCCTCGCTCTGCGGTACGCCCACGCGAGGCGCCCGTCTCGCTCCACAGCACGCCCATAGGTCAGCCGAGCCGGGGGGTCACGAGGTCGACGCCACGCCCTCGTCACACCCACCCACCCACCGCACCAAGGGCTCGCGAGGCCAGCGCCTCGCCCACGTACAAGCTGCACCAGGGGCTCGCGAGAGGCACCCCCACCGTATGAAGGGGAATGACCAAGTATGATTCATAAAGGTCATGCTAGTGTAATCTTGTACGGGGTACGGCTTTTAGGACCCCGTACGCCTGACCATAACACTCATGTTAGACAAGCGGTTGGAGCACTAGGAGAGAGGACATGGCCTGGATGCTCCCAACCAGATGCCAGAGCCGACACCACTACCACCTGCACCACTCCTCTGACATTGTACGGTCAAGTAGTGGAGGCATCCTCCTGGAACCTGTCCCTGTACTGGTTGCAAGACCACTACCTCTGAAACCACTCTCCTGGCAGTGTACTTATGTACTACTTGGTCCCCTGGACCACAGTGTATCTAGGGCCATTAGAGCCCACTATATAATGAACCCTAATTCCACATGGAAGGGCGTTGGAAAATTTACTGTAGCAAGTGCACCATAGTGAATGAAAACTGATTTCACCATTGTTCTTTTGCAATTGTTCTTGGAGTTGATACTTAAATTTCTAAGGCTTTTCTATTGATAATCTTTACTTTGCAATTTTTTCAACTTAACTTAGTTGACGAGTTCTCACTGTCAACAGTTTGGCGCCGTCTGTGGGAAACCAAGTACCAAGCTACTGTTCTACCATTACTTCCGAAAAGGAGAAATGTCGAGACGTTCAAAGTGACTCAGGGAGCCACGAGAAGTGGAGGTCCACCTTAACGGAGTCCAGCTGAAGGCCTCCATGAAGGACCCTCCTCCACCCAGAGATGTGGAGGTCCACCTTAACGGAGTTCACGAGGGTGATAGAGAGGTCACGTCACCGGCCGTCCCGCCCGGAGAAAGTCTTCCAAGGGCACCGTCGGGAAATGCCAACGAGTTTCCGCCTCCTAAACCACTACAAGTACCGAACTCCGGCCGGCAGGACCTGGGCCCCTCAACGCATAGACATGATAAGCATCCCCGGGTCCATTCTGTGAGCTCGAGTTCTAAGTCTCGATTCTATGAAGAAGAAATACGTGAGCTGCACCGTAAGAACCAAAGGTTGGAGACTACCCTGGAGAATATGCAAGAGCTGCTGAATGGCCTATTGCAAGGTAAGTAAAGCGTGACCTTGCCCAAGAGAAAAGAGAAAGGTCATGAGGGGGCAGAGACCACCGTTCCAGTAGACGATGGGAGGACTCAACACTCCACTAGTAACACCCCCCGAACGAGGCAACGCGAACATCCTGAGCCACCGAAGCAGGCCCAGAAACCACAGCCGAAGACCAACGCGGCCCATCGCAACGAGGACGAGGTCACCTCTAAGAGAGCACCCTCAGATTTACGGGAGGAGCTCAACAAAAAGAGGGAGGGTAAAAGGACCACGCCCCCTATGGCACCTCGAGAGGGCAAAGAAAAGGGGGATCTTAACCCGTCCGCTTTAAGGGACTCCCTAAGCAAGAGGAGACAAGAACTGGACACAGAAATGAGGAGCCTACGAAGCAAGATCATCACCGCCTCTGGAGGTCAAGCTGCTGAGGAAGAGTTCGACCATGAGTCACCCTTCATTAGGGAGATCCAAGCCATCCAGCTCCCTGCCAATTTTAAGGAACCCCATATGACCCCCTACGAAGGAAGCACAGATCCAAAATACCATCTAGATACATTTAACGACCTGATGAAGCTGAGGGGAATTGGCAGCGGGGCGAGATGTCATTGCTTCGTTGTCACCTTAAAAGGACCTGCGTACAAGTGTTTCAAAAGACTTAGACTGGGGTCCATCAGATCTTGGCAACAACTTTCTGATGAGTTCCTCTAGCAGCACCACGCCGTGCGCGACTACACGATGCCAGACACCAGCCTCGCAAATGTGAAGCAAGGAGAAAATGAGAGCCTGAAGAGATATATTCACAGGTTCAATATGGAGGTAGCTAAAGTAGGGAGCCTGACCCGCCGAGAGCTGAAAATGGCCATCACGGCTGGAGTACGCCCAGGAAGAAAGTTATGGGATACCATGCTCAAGAGGGAGGTCACAGACTTGGATGATTTCTACGAGCGGGCACAAAAATACATTCACGTGGAGGATGGTCACGAGAACCTCAAAGCCGGAAAAGGCCAGTCGCCCCCGAAACCTTCAGCCCGAGAAAACCCAAGCGGTGCAAAGAAGAAGGGGGTTTATGAGGGAACAAGAGATGATCGACCCTGGAAGCATCAACGCTCTGAGGAGCGCCTACAGGGCCCCTACACCTTTTACACCGACCTCACCCATGCGAGGGAGCATATTTTCGTTGTGAACGAAAACCAGGTCCCTTTCAAAAGGCCCCTGCCAATGAAGAAAGACCGGTCTAAAAGAGACCCCAGCAGGTATTGCCAGTATCACAAGGATGTCGACCACACCACCGCGGAATGCAACCATTTGAAGGTGGAAATCGAGGAGCTCATTCACAGGGGACATTTGGGTAGATATGTGCGCAAGGAGAACTAGAGGCAAGAAGAAGGAGCGTCCCCGCTGCGAGCGCGAGAGGTGACCCCGGAAGTACAGGGAGAAGTCAGGACCATATTTGGAGGACCTGGATTCGGAGGCGATTCAAGGGATGAGACAAATATGCAAAGGAGGCCAGACAAAGTCCACCACCGTGCGTCTTAAGCTTGGAGCAACGCCCCCCGAAGAGTTTCAAGGGCGAGAATGACTCAATAACTTTCACTTAAGGAGACGCGCAGGGGGTGCATTTCCTTCATAATGACCCCCTGGTGCTAATTGTCCAGCTTGCGAGCATGAGAGTACATCGAGTCCTGGTGGATAATGGAAGCTCTGTGGACATCCTGCATCGCCCCGCTTTGGAGAAGATGGGACTGAGCATCCGGCACCTGAAACCCTGCAATTCCTCCCTTTACGGGTTCACAGGGGACTCGATACAACCCCTAGGTGCGATTGAATTAGCCCTCACCATGGGGGAACAACCCAAGAAAACCACCATAATGGCAAACTTTGTCGTGGTGGATTGTGCCTCAGCCTTCAACGCGGTATTAGGGAGACCCTCTCTAAGAGAATTGAAGGCGATAACTTCTGTGTATCACCTAGTTATGAAATTCCCAACCCCTGGGGGAGTAGCATGCATGAAAGGGGAGCAGAAGGAAGCAAGGGAATGATATAACATGTCCCTCCGCACAGCCACAAAACCATCGGTGCCGATGGCAATGGTTGTGTATGAAGGCGCGACCCACACGAGTTGGACCCACGAGTTCCGAAACACCTCGAGAAATGCTACCAGTGGGGCTTCGGCCCCCGGTGCACAAAGGACCTATACTTAGTTTGTGCCTGGTTATGTTATCATAGTGTGTAAGAATCAAAGAGGCTACTTAGGTAACCTCCTAATTAGATGTAACCCTTCTTTAAATATGCCGTTGTAAACCACATGCTATGAATGAAACTGTTTGCAACTTCGCATGTTATTTTTCTTCTCTATGCGAGCATCAGCCTAAAGTGCCTGCCGAAATAAATGTCACCAAACACTTGGGGGCAGGACAGGAGGTAACGACATACAGCAAGCAAAAAAAAAAATAGACCCTCTAATAGGAGGATCCTAAAAAAAAAAGGGACCCTCTAACAAGAGGAGCCTAAAAAGGACCCCCCAGCAAATAGGAGGATCCAAAAAAGGACCCCTTGCACCAGGATCCTAAAAAGGACCCTCTATCAGGAGGATCCTAAAAAGGACCCTATGCACCAGGAGAATCCTACAAAGGACCCTCTATCAGTAGGACCTTAAAAGGGACCATGATCCCAAAAGGGCCCCTTGTATCAGGGCCTTAAGCGAAGTCCTTATATGTATAAAACAGGGAGAGGACCTTACAAGGCATCCCTTGGGTTCACAAGGATTAGCTACCCTTGTGAACATTAAGGAGGCCAAAGGGTCTTACAAAAAAAAAAGTATAGTAACAACAATAATAAGTCTAGAGTGGCCACTAAGCCGTCTAGCCAAAAAGGGTCCTAAAAGAGACCCTTGCAAAAATAGTACTATGAATAACGACGAGAAGGACGCTTCTCGCAAAAAATAATAAGCGCGCGCAAGAATATATAAAAGGATAGCTAGGACCCAAGGGGTCAAAATATCCTTATAAAAGTAATCAAGAGGCACCAAAAGAGGTCCCATTGAACCCTCCCACATGGGTTCCGAAGGACCTCCAGCCTGGTAAATAAAAGAGGGGAACCTGCCAAACCCCATCATACAGGCTCAAAAGGGCCTGGAATAAGAGATAAATAACCACACATGTATATATACATAAAAAAAAAGGGAGTCTTGAGGACATGACAAGATTTACAAAAGAAAAATAGTAATGATAATGATATTACAAAGTCTCAAAAAAGAGCGTACACCCAAGGCGGGCTAGATGACAAAAGTTATGAAATAACAACTTTAGGGCCTCCTACCACGGGCGCTTCACACAGCCGCTCGAGTGACGGCGTGCTCACCGAAAGAAGAGAAATCAAAATTGGGATCCTGCCTCCACATGCTGTAAAGGGCGCGGTCTATGGACCTGTACTCAATGGCAGTCTTCTCCGCCTCCAAGGAAGCATTTCTCTCCTGCAACGAGGCGACATCGGCCCTAGCATCCTGGAGTTCGCCCCTGGTAGCCTTGACTTCGACCTCTAAATAAGTAACCCTCTCCTGCAACACTGCCGCGATAGCCTTGGTCGCCTGGAGTTCGCTCTTCAGGCTGGTAACTTGGCCCTGCAGCTTCGTGGCCTTGGCAGCCGCCTTCAGATTCCTTTTTGACGAGGCAGCAAGTTTGGTCCGAACCTTCTTTAGCTCAGTCTGGGTTTCCTCAAGCTCTTTCTCGAGCTCCTGGACCCGGGTCGTGAGGCAGTCTCTCTCAGTAGTAGACGCGGAGAGGTTGCTAGACGAGTCGGCAAATCGTAGAGCCACGGTATAGGCCTGTACAAGAAAGTTAACAACAACAACAATAAGTAACAAAAAAAAATGCATGTACATCTATACATAATAGGGCCGACGTGAGGTGTAGGAACTCACCCAAGCCATGGTGCGCCTTAGGGTTTCCCCAAGGTCCGACTGAGCAACATTCCTAAGACCATTCCAGTCAGATACGGGGAGGCCCGAGGCAAGTTGGACGTATCGCTGCCCGTAAGACGTCGCCATCCGAGTCACCTAGGGCTCCCCATCCGCACCAGGGGCACCTGGCTGGGTAAGGACAAACAACCCGCTCTCCGAAACGGGAGGAGGCGCAGAAAAAGTGGAAAAGTGAGGCTCCGGTGGATCAGAGGGGGGTTCTGGAAGATCGGCGAAGTAAGCCCCCGATGGACCAGGGTCGAGGGGAGCTCGAGTGAAAGCATCATAGCCCTCAGGGTCGAGGCAAACAAAACACTTCGGAATGCCCTACTGGTCTTGAGAATGAGGGGCTATGTCCGGATCATAAGAGGCACATGGAGGGCATCCCCCAGGAGATGGAGGCAGCTGGTAAGGTCCCCCGCGGTCAAGGGGAGCTTCCTCCGGCTCTTCCTCAGCCTCATCGTCATCTAGGAAAGGCTCGGCCAATACCCCCCTTCATCTTCTTGGAACCAGAGATGGTCCACAACAACTTGGGGTCCGAGACAGGGGACAATTTATGGAGGTTCAGATTCTTCACGGTGAATAAGTACACCGCCTTTTTCATATCAGGGTCAGCGTTGAGGAACTTCCTCAGATCTCTCACTTTCAGCCCGACGACTGTGGGTTTGGCAAATTGCTCTGCATAATACACGCCATGGTCGATATGAACGTAAGTCATGAAACAATAAGTTGCAAGAAAGTATGAGAGATAAAGTGATGCTTAGGGTACTTACTGGGAGTGGCCCGGAAGTCCTTGCGGACAGAGAGGGGGCCTTCCACGAAGAAAAAGTCCTGCTACCAGGACCCCGGGTTGGACACCGAGCCCTCTATCAAAGAGGCCTCGCTGTTGGCTTTTTGCAAATAGTAAAAGCCCTTTGACTTGGGAGTAGGCATGAGGCTGTAGAGGAAATGCACCTCTATCGCCGTAGGAGCGCGTTTAAACTGTTTCACAAACGCAACGAAAAGGCAGCTCAAAGGTAGCCAGCCATTGGGTGCCAGCTGAAGCGGTGCTAGGTCGAAGTAGTTGAGGACCGCAACAAAGAACGGGTGTAGCGGGATGGTACCACCCGCTTTCAGGATGTGCTCGCTAAGGGCCACATAACCGGTCTTAGGGCAGTTGGCCCGGCATGTCTCCAAAGGAGTGTATAGAGCGTACTTTGGGGGAACGCGATATTGATGCACAATTTCCCTCAGTCTGTTCTTGGACACATGCAACACTAGTTCGGATGCCAGTAAAGGAACATCGTCCAGTTCATTGGAGGCTACCTGTCGTCGTGCCCTCGACATATCTGCAAAACCAAAAAGAAAAAGGTAAGAAAGAGACAGAACACTTCACCCTCCATTTTTTCTTCCTAGCAAGAGTCTTCCATCGGGGGAGCGACTGCAGAAGCGCTAGGCTAGGAAAAACCGAGACTAAGGGCTGAGGAGAAGCGGAAGCAGCCCCATGACAGTCATCAGGAGAGGATGGGCTGGAGGGCTCAGTCGGAAGGTGTCCCTCCATAAACTCCAACTCCCTCTGCAACTCTAAAAGGGTCACCCTAAGGCTCGCTACATGGTCACTAAGGTCTAGGGGGAAAGGTGCTCCATCTCCTCTCGACACCGAGTCAATTTTGCTCTCCACCACCCAAATTTTATGCCTAAGTTCAGTCATGTGCTCAAGATGGCAGATACGGGCCTGCCTTAAGGAGTCACAGTCCTGGTAAGGGTTTTCCTCAGGGGACTCTGAGTCTGAGGATAGGTCAATAAACTCAACCCCCGGAGGTGTGTCGAACGGACCATCACTAGCCATGAGGCCTCGTCCCGAAAGCAAAAAGGGGTTCACGTGTAAATGAGGGGATGGCTACAAAACACAAAGGAATGGGCTTAGAACCTCTAGATGAAAACACCCTAGATGATTCACTACGAGGTATAAAAAAGAGGGGCATGCAAATGGGAAAACTCACTGCAAGCTCAGGCCAAGGTACCCCATCCCGAGTAATGCTAATTTGGACCCAATGAATATGAGGGAAAAAAAAATATATCTCAAGCAGGAAAAATAGAGTGCAGTCGTGGTCTATAGGAGGTCTAGGGCCAAACGTGCCAGCAGGGTAAAAAAAGAGCTAAGTGGTCGAAAGCACGTGTCTGCAGAAATAAACAAAAAGGATGTGTTAGCCTCCAAACAGACATACCAAAAATTAGCTCATATGTAAAAAAAAATGATGAAAATGAAATGAAAAAATAAAATGAAGGAAACTATGGAAAAAATGAGGATGTGGGGCATTGAACCCCTTACCTCTTGAAAAAGGAAGGATTCTCAAAACCACTAAGCCAAAGAAGTAAGGTGAAAATAATAAGCCTTGCTTGAAGGCCTATTTATAAGAATTAAAGAGAAGAGTCTACAAGAGCACCTAAAGGTCCTCTCCTAGACTCGGGGGCAAGTGTGGATGCTCAAATTCCACCAAGGGAAAATATGGAGATCGACCCTCATTAGCCTCAGACAGTTCAAGCAACCCGATATTTTTCCCCAACCCATGTCTCATAGGAGGCCTTAATAAAAATCCATCAGGAGATCCGAGGAGTCACGTGAGGCTCCTCCGCGTGCCCCGCGCGAAGCCCCCGCCTCGCTCCATGGTGCGCCCACGCGAGCCCCGCCTCGCTCCGCGGCACGCCCACGCGAGGCCCCCACCTCGCTCCACGGTGCGCCCACGCGAGCCCCGCCTTGCTCCGCGGCACGCCCACGTGAGGCCCCGCCTTGCTCCACGGTGCGCCCACGCGAGCCCCGCCTCGCTCCGCGACACGCCCACATGAGGCCCCCGCCTCGCTCCACGGTGCACCCACGCGAGCCCCGCCTCGCTCCGCGGCGCACCCACGCGAATCCCCCGCCTCGCTCTACGGTACGCCCACGCGAGGCGCCCGTCTCGCTCCATAGCATGCCCACAGGTCAGCCGTGTCGGGGGGTCGCGAGGTCGACACCACGCCCTTGTCACGTCCGCGCACCCGCCGCGCCAAGGGATCGCGAGGCCAGCGCCTCGCCCGCGTATAAGCTGCACCAGGGGCTCGCGAGAGGCACCCCCACCGTATGAAGGGGAATGACCAAGTATGATTCAGAAAGGTCATGCTAGTGTAATCTTGTACGGGGTACGGCTTTTAGGACCCCGTACGCCTGACCATAGCACTCATGTTAGACAAGCGGTTGGAGCACTAGGAGAGAGGACATGGCCTGCATGCTCCCAACCAGATGCCAGAGCCGACACCACTACCACCTGCACCACTCCTCTGACATTCGTACGGTCAAGTAGTGGAGACATCCTCCTGGCACCTGTCCCTGTACTGGTTGCAAGACCACTACCTCTGAAACCACTCTCCTGGCAGTGTACTTATGCTACCTGGTCCCCTGGACCACAGTGTATCTAGGGCCATTAGAGCCCACTATATAATGAACCCCAATTCCACATGGAAGGGGGTTGGAAAATTTACTGTAGCAAGTGCACCATAGTGAATGAAAATTGATTTCACCATTGTTCTTTTGCAATTGTTCTTGGAGTTGATACTTAAATTTCTAAGGCTTTTCTATTGATAATCTTTACTTTGCAATTTTTTCAACTTAACTTAGTTGACGAGTTCTCACTGTCAACGCTAACTAATTCTCTTTTTTTGGATATTTTGCAGATCCCACCCAAACATATCCAACCGCTTGAGATCCCCATAGAGGATCATTATGTCGGTTGTATGACCTATAAGGGTTTTGGGAGGTTAATTAAATTGAAGAAAAGGTTTGAGGAGCATGGATTGTTTGGTGGGGGGGGGGGGGGGGGGGGGTGAATGAGTCTGTTTTTGGACCATTCTTCACAGCCCCTGCCTTTTTGTTCTCTCGGCAGTGGTGCACACACTGCTTTTACGAAAGGTGAAGTCTCCAAGTGGCGATGAGGTGCACTTCTTGATGGGCCCAAACTTATGTAAGTTTGGGGTGCACGAGTTTACCACTATGACTGGCCTGAGCTACTTCTATCCACCACTTGTTGTTGACATTCGACCTCACCTTACGTCCTCCCGCCAACTCGTACATATTTCAATGTGGAACCTGAGAAAAACATTAGGTTCAATATGTTGGAACGAGCTTTTAGTATCTTCGATGTACTTGATGATTTGTACAAGCTCGATTTGGTTTACTTTGCGAAGGGGATACTATTGGCCGCTGAGAACGAAAATGCTATTTGGCGAGATTCATTGTCAATGGTCGAGGATTTAGATTATTTTGAGAAGTATCCATGGGGTTCCCTTTTATTCGATACAATTGTGAAACAATTCAGTAGAGATATGAAAGCGATTGGTGCTACAATACCTGGTAAGAAGGCGAAGAAGACCACTGAGGTAGAGTCTTCTAAGGGTGTTCAAGTGGAGGCAAAGTACACTTGCAAGGGGTATCCACCAGCCTTGCAATATTGGGCATACAAGATGATTCTTGATTTGCGGAAGGAATACGCCAAGCCCTGTGGATTCAAGTTCCCTAGGATGCTATAGTGGGAGAGCACAGGCCAGCCGAAGCATTCGCATGTGAAGGACGTACTTGCGAGGAGACGTGTAAGTTATTTTAAATTTAAATAATTCAAAAAAAAATTCCTTGCACCAATCAACTTATGTCATTTCTAATTTGCTTGTTTTGTTTCCATTACAGTTGTCTTGCATTTCTATCCTAAGGCCTCAACCAAATGAGCGAGACTTCTTCAGCACCATATATTAAAGGACAGAGGGTGATGCTCCTAGGTATGTGATGTTGCAGGATATGATCCAGCCTATGCCAGAGGATGGAAGACCTTACGATCCCGAGATAGTCGTGGAGGCTAGCATATTTGTGGAGGATGCCCCGGTAGAGATTGCCCTAGTTACTAGTACAGAACCTACTTTTGCTCCTGCTCCTGAGGCTTATGAGACTATGTTGGGTGAGATGGCTAGACTATCAGGTGCAGTGGACAAGGTTAAGGCCACTCTAGGTATCGCCTTAAAAATCAAGAAGTCATATTGGAGAAGTTGGCAACACTTGCTGGTATACCTACTCTTGCACCTACTCCAACAGAGGATGTAGAGTATGACATTCTCCCCACATGTTACGAGCCTCTTGTTGGAGAAGTCACACCTCCTCAGCTAGTGTAGACAGTCTTACGTACTACTAATCCATGAGTTATTACATTTTTGTAAAGATATTGTATACTAATTGCTCCTGTTACATGTAAGCTTGACAACAGCAAACCGGGGAAGTTGGAAGGTTGTGATGGCACCCCTGTTTGGTTCCTGAAGTTGAAGGTGGAAAAAGAATGGTTGGCAGAAACTGTAAGTCTTTTATATTTGCACTTAACACATTCATCTCATTTTAATGATACTCTATTTTAATGATACTCTATTTATTTGCAGCATCTCGACGTTGCGAATTATCTTATACAGAGACGTCTTTTTGAGTTTCCGAAGACGTACCCCGTGAAAGCAACCGTACTTGATTCATCATTTGTACAGTATATTCCTGCTAGATATGATGACTGCAAGAACAAGAGCAGGACTTACCAATGGGATGAGGGCATTCTTAATTTCACGAAAGGAGATGATAAAAAATACAAGAAGCCTTGGAGGTGATTGCAACGAGATCTACTTCCACTGGTGCCTAGAAAATCATTGACTGATTGGATGATCACTGTATTTGACTCAGTTCATTCCAACTTTAGACATGATAAGCTGAATGAGTTGATCAAGCCTTGGACTAGGATGCTTCCATCTTTACTCAACGCTTTCTAGTATGTTTAAAGGACACCCCAAGTTGAAAATCGCTAGACCGAAGATCACCAAAATTTGATTGGCGGCGCATGTCCACTGATACTGTCACACAGTCTAGAACTAGGTATTTAGACGTACTAGCTTCAGTTTGTCATAACACTGGTCTCCTTTAATTTTCAATAAACTCACAAATGTGATTTCTTGATTTTAGCAGAGATTGTGGCATATTCACCATCAAGCACTTGGAGTTTGTTCTTGGAGACATTCCCTTATCATATTCCATCGAGGACCACATTCAGTACTTTAGGGATAAATTATGCATCGACATTTTTTTTTATAGAATGTCTACCCTTGACTTTTTCTATATGTTAGAACATTTATTTTGATTTCTCCTTAGTTTTGTATATAAACAATATCATTTCGATGTTACACAATAGTATATCTTTTGTGATTAAAATTGCTATACCTCCATTTTGATGCCACATCGCTGGTATTTCAATGCCACATCGATGCTTATGGCTAGATGATTAAAGAACAATGAATTTATACATGTCGATGCCACATTGATGTCGTTTCGATGGCATATCAATGTCATACCTACTTTAAAAACTGGATACTTCCATTTCGATGCCACATTGATGCTTATGGATAGATGATTAAAGAATAATGAATTTATACATGTCGAGGCCACATTGATGCCAGACCTACTTTAAAAACTAGATACTTCTATTTCGATGCCACATCGATGGTATTTCAATGTCACATCAATGCTTAACAAAGTCCATTAGTACACAAATAAAAAGATTAACAAAGTCCATTAGTACCCAAATAAAAGTTTGACATCGATGCCATAAATTTAAAACTCGAACTTTACAAGTTGCCCTATTATGGCCTAGACCTCCACATACGTTGCACTTGCATTCTACAACCACTTTCTCTCCATTGGAAGGATAGTGTTTCTTCTTAGGTCTACCTTGTCATAAATGTCACGTGGAATAATCTACTCTTCCTCGTTACCAGTATGATATATAGATTCTGTGTAAGAGGACCTCCATGTCTCAATTTTATAGTAATCTGAACACAGAGAATAAAAGTTCACCCCTCTCTTAAGGGATCTAGATAGTGCATGAACACATGGGATGCCAATAAGCTGAAACACGCCACATGTGCATGTCTTATTTAAGAGGTCGATTTCACCATTCGACTCACCATCTAACACATGGAACTCATGCCTCCATATTGCATAAGGGATCAAGAATCGAGCTTTCTCAACCATATCCATCAAATCTTTCTCAAAGGTTGGTGCAAGAGTTGTAGTTGTCTTCTCGCTAGTTTCTCTCCTATCACAAAACTAGGACTACAGTGTGAAGCGAACAAATTCGACGAATATAGTGATCGGAAAGCTCCTAGAATCTCGGATCTTATTGTTGAAACTTTCAGCGTAATTGCTTGTCATTATATTATACCTAGTATCCAAGAAAACTAACATTTAATAGTAATGTACATTTACAAGATTTCATAAATTAAAATACAATTCAAAATGACATACCTATTTCCAGGAAAGTAAACATGGGGCCACTTATCAAAACCCATGCCTTCTAGGTATTGAGCAATAGCTGGGTCTTTTGATTTGATTTTTTCAAAGTGAGCGTGGAAATCAGATTTCCTAAAAGCATATGCTGCATTATACATCAACACATGAAAATAATCAGTCTTGAATTTAGCAACCAAATTCATACTAGTGTGGTGGTAGCAAGCACCGTGGGCATCGGGGAAAATACTTTCCAAGGCATGTGTAATACTTGCATGCCTGTCTGTTATCCAAAGAATAGGCGTGGATGACGTGGCAGACATTTTTAACACGTGGCTGACATCTGGCAAAGGTGTTGTTCGAATATCGACCAGGGAGATTCCCCTGGCATAACATCTGGGTTTTATATACGACCAGCTTGGTTGTATACTCTGTATGTTTTGAGAAGATCTTGTACATTTATAATCATATCCGAGATTATCTCCCATAATTCCCGAGTATCCGATTATTTAGGAAAGAATATCTGTAACAAATTTATGTAATCCTCCTTGAGCCTATAAATAAAGAAGAAATAGCTCAAGGAGGGGACTTTTGGGCTGATTTAAGTTTATGCTTTACAAGAGAATTATAGCTATTATCTTACGATTGTATTATTCATCCCTCTAAGGCTTGTGAAACTCAGAGAACCCTAATTCTTTGATCACTCATTTGAGAATTAATATCAATAATAGCTTAAGTGGACATAGGTCATTACTAATTCGTGGGGCCGAACCACTATAATTTGTTGTGTCATTTACTGTTCTTTCCATTAGATCTATTTCAACACCTTCCATCACATCAAGCATTTGATTCCGTGTTAGTTGACCAAAACGAGGGTCAACATTCTGGTGCTTTCATTGATAGCTTGAGACAAGGTTGTTGAAGCACTAATGGCAAAAACAACAAAAAAGACTGGGCAGACGGCTGGCGCTGCACCATCTCAACCTCCTCATCCGAGCATGGCTGAAAATGAGCCGCACTTGGAATTTGATGAGGAGGAATTGGACTTCAAAACGCTGAGAAATACCCTGGGAGTATTGCAAGACGAATTGGCCAATCTGAGGGCCAGTCAAAAAAGTGTTGCGGAGACTATGGCGCGACAGCAGCAAGAAATAGAGCATCAGCGCCAAGAGCTGAGTGAAAGACAGGCGAAGATGGACTGTCGTCAGAGGGAGGCCATGGCAGCCCTCGAAGCAGCCTTGCAATTGGCTAGGAATCAGGCTGCACCTGCCTCACAGCTTGATCAACCCTCGAATGGGCCACCTCAAAGGGGTCCCAATCCTAGCCCTCCAATCCAGCCAACGAGCCCTCAAAAGCCGGAGCAGCCACCAATGCCTCAGGATGATGTCCCACCTAGGGATCCTGAGATGCAACCTCCATCCCAGGCTGGTCGAGGCAATCCCCCACAGCCCAGGCGGAATAGGGTCGGGCAGCAGCCCCGCAGCCCTAGACGCCAGGGGGGTGAAGAGTCGCGCCCACTGAGCAAGGGACAGCGTCCTTCTAGAAACAGAAGGAACTCGGAGATAAGCTCTGCGATCAAGAGCCCCCCACGACATGATAATGCACGGGGACCTACCGACCAGCACATGCCTCCCCTAATGCTCGGGAAGTTCCAACCCGAGGAGACAACCAAGGGGATAGTTGGTCCCACCATAGCCAATCGAGGTTCAGAGATGGCCATGGCTACAATGAGGCCGACTCAGGCAGAGGGAATGCCAGTCAGAGGAATGAGGATAGAGGTGGAGGCAGAAGCCCACCACCTAGAGAAGACCAGCAAGCGAGACGTAATGCTGGGGGGCAGCGCAGACAAAACAACATCTTTAACCGGCTCAGAGCAAGCGAGCAATGGCGAAGAGACGACGACTTAAGGGATGTACTCAACGACTGCCAAGAACGGCACGACGAGTACATTCCCCCTGCACCAGAGGCCCCGGTAATTCCTGAAGTCGTTCAGGTCCAGATAGATGCCCTGAACCAAGCAGTGCAACAGCTGGTCGGGGGAAGAACGTCTCACATCGAGTACGACAGGAGAAAGGGCACTCCTTTCATCCAAAGGATTGTTGTGGCAGAAACTCCCAGCAAGTTTAAAATGCCCACACTTCCAAATTTTGACGGGTATGGTGACCCGGTATCTCATGTCAACAAATTTGAGATACAAATGGACATTCAGAAAGTGTCCGAAGATGCTCGGTGCAGGATCTTCCCTGCAACACTTTCTGATGCTGCATAGGAGTGGTTCTTTAAATTCCCTCCTGCAAGTATTGTATCTTGGGAGATGTTCGTAAAGGAGTTTTACGGACAATTCTATGCGGGTCGTGTGCACCCAACTGAGGCAAACCAGCTGGTCGAGATACGCCAGCAAGAAGGAGAACCACTGAAAGACTACGTCCAGCGTTTTATGCGAGCAGCTGCTGGAGCCAAAACAGTGGGAGACGAAGGCAAGATGATGGCCCTAACTGCAGGAGTTAGGCGTCGTACGCCTCTTTGGAGTAGCCTCAGGAATCATGGGGTTAAAACTACCCAAGAATTTTTGGATCGAGCTGATCGATACATCAAGCTTGAGGATGCGATTGGCAGCGAGGGAAAGACCCCAAACAAAGATAAGGGGACTGAAGACCCCGCCAAAGCTGCCAATGGGTCAAAACCCAACGGCAACGGTAAAGGCAACGGGAATGGCAATGGCAAAAATGGGGGGAAGAGACCCCACAACGAACCTTTTACCTTCGAGAATAAGCGCGCTAAGGGCAACTGTTATGAGCCATGGTTCACTAACTACACTGCCCTTGTCGAGTCTCGAGCAGAGGTGTATCAGGCCACAAGTTCCAGTGTGCCTTACAAAAGACCCGCTGCCATTCGAAAGGATATTTCAAAAAGGGATACCACCAAGTTCTGTTGTTTTCACAATGACTACGGACACGATACGAACGAGTGCAACCAGCTGAAAGATGAAATTGAGTTCCTTATTAGACAAGGACACTTAAGGAGATACGTACGGGCCTCAGGGGCTTCCCAATGAGAAGCTCTAGGTGGCAACGAGCAGGCGCCTGCACACCAATGCTCGCCACCTTTGCAGCCTGACCCCGTGGCTGGCACTTTACTCACCATCTGCGGAGGCCCGCACCTTGCGGGAAACATCGGAAAGGCAAGGGAACGATATGCTCGGACCCTACGCCACGACCAGGACATCGAGATGATGACTGTGGAGGACCGGGCATCAAAGAAGGCTCGGTCAGAGGACGGTGAAATAACCTTCTTTGATTGCGACGCCTAGCATGTCTGGTTCCCACATTCTGATTCGCTGGTCGTGGATGTTCAAATTGCCAACATGAAGGTGAAGAGAGTGCTGGTCGATACAGGAAGTTCAGTTAACATCCTGTATAAATCTTCGCTGGAATGAATGAAGTTGTCTGTCAAGGACTTGGAGCCCTGCAACCAAACAATTTACGGTTTCTCTGGTGAGGGACTCGCTCCAACAGGGTCAATCAGGCTTCCGGTAACAGCAGGTACAACGCCCGTTACCAGGATATTACTCACTACTTTCATAGTAGTCGATTTTCCTTCGGCTTACAATGCTGTAATTGGAAGACCCATACTGGTTGACCTTCAGGCCGTCACCTCATTATGGCACCTGGCCATGAAATTCCCAACAGACGTAGGGGTAAGACGCGTGTTGGGAAACCAGAGGGAAGCAAGAGAGTCCTATAATGCCTCAATTACTAAGGCCAAGAAGGGAATGTCGGGGAGCGCTCCCCCAGAAAGGTTGCAGATGGCCATTGATATACAAGCCCAATCAGGTGATGAAGTCACCAAATAGGGTGTTGCCCAAAGTGAGGATAGAGACTTAGATCCTCGCTTTGGGGATTTTGAGGGAGATGTTGGACCTGTCGAGGACCTTGAGGAGGTCCAGCTTGACGAAGAGTTTCCGACCAGAGTTGTAAAGGTCGGCAAAAATTTGGAAGCAACAACCAAGCACGCACTGGTGGAATTTTTGAGGAAGAACCAGGAAGTTTTCGCCTGGTCACATAAAGACATGGCTGGGATAGATCCTGCAGTCATCAGCCATGTCCTGAATGTCGACAAAAGCTTTCCACCCGTGCAACAGAAAAGAAGGTTGCTCGATAAAGACAGATCGAAAGCCTTAAAAGAAGAAGTTGAAAAACTAAAGGAGAATGGGTTCATCAGGGTGGCGTTTTATCCATCATGGGTCTCTAATCTAGTACTGGTTCCCAAGCCTAATGGCAAATGGCGAACCTGTGTGGATTTCACAGAACTTAATAAAGCCTGCCCTAAGGATTGCTTCCCACTCCCAAGGATCGACCAGCTGGTCGACGCAACTGCAGGCCATGAGATCCTCTCTTTCATGGATGCATACTCAGGATACAATCAGATTAGTATGCATCCCCCTGATGAGGAACACACTAGCTTTCGAACCGATACAAGGCTATACTGTTACAAAGTAATGCCCTTCGGACTGAAAAACGCTGGTCCGACTTACCAGTGACTAGTTAACCACATGTTTAAGGAGTTTATTGGAGTAAACATGGAGGTATACGTTGATGACATGCTGGTAAAGTCAAAAAAGGCAGAAGGACATGTGAAGGATTTACAAGAGTGTTTCAATGTTTTGAATAAATATCAAATGAAGCTAAATCCTCTCAAGTGTTCCTTCAGAGTAGGATCAGGGAAGTTCTTGGGGTTCATTGTCAATTCAAGGGGAATCGAAGCTAATCCCGAAAAGATCAAATCCCTGATCGATATGAAATCGCCAGTAAAGATCAAAGATGTGAGAAGTTTGACTAGAAGGATTGCCGCGCTTAGTAGATTTATTTCAAAATCGATGGATAAATGTGTCCCTTTCTTTAATCTACTTAGGGGCAACAAGAAGTTCGAGTGGACTGAAAACTGCGAACAGGCTTTCCAAGCCTTAAAAGCCCACATGGCGCAGCCTCCTGTCTTATCAAAACCTATAGATGGGGAAACTTTGTTCATTTACCTAGCGATCACCGAATATGCTGCTAGTGCGGTGCTAGTAAGAGAAGAAGAAGGCGTACAAAAGGCGGTGTATTATGTGAGCAAGAGGTTAATCGGGGCCGAATTGAGGTATCCTCCCATTGAAAGATTAGCCTATTGCCTAATTTTGGCCTCGCAGAAGTTACGTCCTTACTTCCAAGCCCATCCAATCACAATCTTGACTGATCAGCCCCTTCGGCAAGTTCTACAAAAGCCAGAGGCTGCTGGTCATTTGTTGAAATGGGCAGTCGACCTCGGGCAATTCGATATAACATACTCACCGTGAGCAGCAGTAAAATGACAAGTCTTGGCTGATTTCATTGCCGAATTTACTGAACTCCCAGATAGCGAACAAAGTGAAAAGCCTAGTGCGCCTGATCCTCAAGTTGAAGCTCCTTCGTGGAAGCTATTCACTGACGGATCATCCAACGAATCTCACGTAGGAGCAGGAGTCATATTGATAACGCCAGAAGGGCATCGATTTCACTGCGCAATTAGGTTTGATTTCACCGCTTCAAACAACGAAGCCGAGTATGAAGCCCTACTCGCTGGGTTAAGGTTCGCCAAAGACATGAGCATAAAAGTGCTGGATATTTACAGTGATTCACAGCTGGTAGTGAATCAAGTCTTAGGGGAGTATCAAGCACGAGGGTTGAAAATGGTGGCCTATCTGAACAAAACCAAAGACCTGTTGGCACAATTTGAGAAATATACCCTCCAACAAATACCTCGAGATCAGAATTCAAACGTAGATGCCTTAGCCAAACTTGCGAGTGCGAAGGATACTGACACTTTGAATATAGTGCCAGTTGAACGACTGCGCGAGCCAAGCATACGAGCTGAGGAAACCAATATGGAGGTCCGATTAGCAGACACATGGATGGCACCATACTTGGAGTATCTCATAAGCGGTATACTACCAGCAGATAGAAACAAAGCCAGGACCCTTCAGAGATAAGTTGTTAGGTATATCCTGGTCGATGGGGTTCTATACCGAAGAGGATACTCAATGCCACTGCTCAGGTGTGTTACACCAGAAAAGGCTAAAGAGCTGATGAAGGAAGTACATGAAGGTTTTTGTGGAGACCATGCTGGGGGGCAGAGCTTATCAAAGAAGATTCTAAGGCAGGGTTATTTCTGGCCGACCATGAACGAAGACTCGATGGAGTTTGTGCGAAAATGTGATAAGTGTCAAAGGTTTTCCAAGATCCCACGAGCAGCTCCTAATGAATTAAAACAGATGCAAAGTCCATGGCCCTTCGCAGTATGGGGTATAGATTTAATCGGGTCCTTGCCGATAGGAAAAGGCGGGGTGAAATACGCAGTGGTGGCGGTCGACTACTTCACCAAATGGTCCGAAGCTGAGCCACTTGCTACAATAATGACAAAGAAAGTGCTTGACTTTGTCACCAAGAACATTGTTTGTCGATATGGATTGCCCAGAAAGATTGTCTCGGACAACGGCACCCAGTTTGACAGTGACATATTCACAGACTTTTGCAAAAGGCATGGAATCATCAAAATCTTTTCTTCAGTTGCTCATCCACAAGAAAATGGGCAAGTCGAAGCAGTAAATAAGACATTGAAGGATACCCTAAAGAAAAGGCTCGAGGAAGCTAAAGGAGCATGGCCAGAACAGCTGCCTGAAGTACTCTGGTCGTATAGAACTTCTCATCGAACAGCAACAGGTCATACCCCATTTTCCTTAGCGTATGGGTATGAAGTTATGTTGCCTGTCGAGTTAGATCCGCCCTCGCATCGTAGAGCCACATACGACCAAGATCAGAATAGCTAGTTGTTGATGGAGTCACTAGACCTGATCGAGGAGAAACGGGAAAAAGCCCAACTCCGAGTAGCTGCATACCAGCAAAAGGTCGCTTGGTAATTTAACTCCAAAGTAAAAGAAAGAAAGTTCAGCGCCGGAGACCTAGTACTTCAAAGAGTTTTCTTAAACACCCGCGACCAAGCTGCTGGAGTACTCGGACCAAACTGGGAAGGACCTTACCAGATTGAAGAAGTCCTTCATCCAGGCACCTATAAACTTGCACGCTTAAATGGAGATCTCGTTCCACGTTATTGGAATGGAGAACACCTACGCAAGTATTATCAATAAACAGTCCTTCTTAAAGGACTGGCTTGTATTAATTTTTACTTTTTACAAGTTTTGAAAAAGGGTTAGTCATGTTATATGGCTAATCGTTTATAAGTGTAAGATCTTTCAAAGATCACTCATAAAGACATGTTTAGTCCATTTAAATACGAGAATTATAAGGGACTGTGCGCAGCCAGTCATTCTTGCCAAACTTTGTAATTTTTTACAAGTATTTGTTCATTACGTGTGTTGTTTTGCTATATTATAAGTTTTACATTTTATACCGAGCAGTAATGTTCGTACAGGTCGTGGTCAAGGCAAGTGACCAAGGACCTAAAGCTCCTCGATCACTTGGGGGGAATATAAGGTACATCGATAGCAAAGCATACCAAGAAGTATGTAAACACATGAATAAAATAAGTGAAAGCATACTACGGTACTTAGAGTATTTTTCAAATTTTATATTTTGAAAAATCAAGCCAAAGTACTATGCTAGGTTCGGTCATGCGAACAAATGTTATAATAAAGCAGAAATATTATAATGTCAAAGGAATCCTTTTACACCGTGAGCAATACTGCTCGAATGTAATTGTTCAAGTAAAAGTAAAAGCTGCCCGTGCAGCAAAACCAAAGAAAAATTATATTGTCTTTACATCATGAACCATAGGTCGTGTAATTAAAAAGAAAAAAGAAGAAATATAAAAGAAAAAAAATCATGGAGCTTGAGGAGCTGGAGGATCTTGAGGAGGGGCCTGGTCGACGGCTTCATTGTCTGCACCCTCCATCCCGGCGGCCAGTGACATTTCGGGGGAAGCAGGGACCCTCGATCCCTCTTCTTCAGTCAGTTGAGCCGCGCAACGAGCCATCTCAGCTCCCCTTGCGTTCTTAGGAAGGTAGTCAAAATTGGCACCCTTATTGGGCTTCCAGAACTCATAGAAGCACCTCAGAGTGGAATTTTTGTACCTCTCTAAGTTGGCAGCATTAGTCTCCTCCAAAGCCTTAGCTCGGGCCTCCATGTCCTTGGTTTCAAGCCTGCTCGCGATCAAGTCCAGCTCCAGCAGCTTAACCACCTTATAATTAGAGTGGTTGGACTCCTTATATTGGTCCCTCGACTTGCAGGCTTTCTCCAAAGATTTTTGCTTCTCCTCCAACTCCTTTTCCAGTTTGGCCTTTTTTGCAGTCACCGCCGCCAGCTGATCAGCGTATCGAGCCTCGGCAGCTTTGAGTTCCTCCTCGTGCCGTTGGTCCGAGGTCTTGGCCTCCTCGGAAATGGCACCCAGGCGAATGCGGCCAGCAGTGAGGGTTAGCATGGCCTGCATTCAGGACAAATATTAAACAAACAATAAAAGGCTGAAAACCCGATTTCACAAAGAGAAACAACTTACGCTGGTGAACTCATTCAGGGCTCGGTTCAGAATCGGGTCGACGCCCATCGTCTCCATGGCTGCCATTGCTGCTCGGCAGTGGTCGTGCTTGGCAATTTTGGTCAACCTCTCCTTGATCAGTCTAAAGGAGCGGCCAACCATCAGGTTCTCAGTCGAAGCAGGACCTTCCTGCTGGGTTTGATCGGATGGGGCGGCAGGAGAAGGAGTTGACCCGGCCGCAGCAGATGGAGTCTGCTGACGGAGTTGCGGTGGTAGAAGGCCCTTCCTCCAGAAGGCCTGCATCCCGAACCTTCTTCACCGCAAGCGCCTTACTTCTCTCCCCAGCATGCCTCTTGCTGGCTTTCTTTTTACTCGGAGGGGCAGCAGCAGCCTCTGGGTTGCTGTAAAGATCAAAGACATTGGTAGAGTCCATACTTGAAAAGCAAGAACAAAGCCGAGTCATGAGATAGCATGAATAGCCAAACACATTACATCAGAAAGAGAAACAAAGAGGATTGCAAAGTCCAATACCCAAGCTATTACTACTGGTCGCTACACTACAGACTCTACTAGTCTTATACTCATTCTTTGATACGAAGAAGTCTGACCCTAAGTGTGGAGCATATTTAAAATTACCGTCCCCATCGAACAGATGACAAGGAGTTGGCAAATTGTTTAAAAGCGAGATTACTATATTGTTGTCATCCGACAAATCATCAGAGAGTTTGACAGGCTCAACGACCTTCTGTTTTCCTTTTCCTTTTCCTTTTCCTTTTTCTTTGGGAGCAGAGGGCCTCTCTGCTTGAAGAGTACTAGAAGGTTCCCTAATCGTGACCCCAGTTGGTCTCCTCCGCGGAGGAGACGTTTGGGGTTGTTACTCAGGTTCCACTTCGGCGCGAGCACTCCCTGCCGAAGGCCCACTCACACTTGGTTGAGGGTCCCAGAGGCTAGCCAACCTAAGGTTAGCCTCTGTAACTAAGTTTTTGACACTCTTCTCAGCATCTGACATGTTGGTTAAGAGTGTCGCTCTTGACTCCATCCCCAGAGTTGGGTTTGGTCGCAGCCACGAGCCTGAAACACATTAAAAATTTAAGACATTGTGGTAGAAAAACATTAAGAAAGGAAGCCAGCCAGTGATGTGAAAGTTTTACCTCCTCGTGCGAAAGCTAAGTTGTCTGCGACCAGGTCAGGCGTAAGGAAGTACTCCTGGTAGTACCTCCCAACGTTAGAAATGTGGGTCGTGTCAGTCAGGATGGTGCGCCCGGTATCCTGATGACAAAGATGGAAGAACCCCGTGCCTTCTTGGTTGGGGTTAGACTTGAGGTCGAACAGGTAGTTGACCTCATGTGGTGACGGCACGGGCCATTTTTTCTGGCTATATAGGATATAGAGTGCAGCAAGCATTCTATATTCGTTTGGGGTAATTTGGAAGGGGGCAACTCCGAAGTAGTTGGCCACCCCGTGAAAGAATGCATGAAGAGGCAAAGTGGCTCCTGCCTCAATATGAAACCGCGACCAGGCGCTGTAAGCACCTCCAGGCAGATTAGCCCTTTGGTCTGGGTTTGGTTTGACTAGGGTCACCCCTGTTGATAACTCTACAAAATAGAGTTATTTTACCATTTTTTATGTGTTAATTGTTGCTTAGTTCTTGAGTTTTTAATTGATTTATTAAGTTTTTAAGTAATTTTGAATTTAGTAGTCTTATCATGATTTTGTATATTTTTGTGTGTTTTTATAGTTATTTTGTTGTAATATATTGTAGTTTAATTATTTGAATTATTGTTGTGTTTAGTGGTAAAAAAATGTTATATTATTGAACTTAAATGTAAAATATAATTAAGTTATAATTAATATTTTCAAAGAATTAAATTGATTTATTTTATAATTGAAATTTGTAAGGAATTTATGCTCTTGAAAAGCAATGAAAATGATGAAAAAAGATGGCATTTTTGTGAAGAATGACAAAGGAATTTGGCATTTTTCCCTTAGGCCCACATGCTTAGGCCCAGGCCCAATAATTCCCAGCCATGCCCTCCTTTTGCTTCTGCCCAATGATGCTTTCAGCATCTCCTCCAAATGCCACACACCACCAACGTCCCTGCCTTTTCAGCCAAAGCAGCATCAACTTGCCTCCTCGCCAGCTGTCAACTTCAGCCGAATCATCCACTCCCCAGGAGCAAGCATATACGCCTGCAGCCTCATCAAGTGACCCCAAAGCCACGCCTGGCACCATCTCATTTCAGCAGCTCACTCCAGCAATTTCAGGCCCAAACGTGAAGCCCATTTCGGCCCAGCCTAGACCAAGCACCAAACAACCACCAAAAAGACCCAAAAATCACATTTTCATTCCCAATATTTTTCACTCAAATATCAATTCACTTTTCCCTATTTTTCTTACCTAAATAAACATTCCTAATTTATTTTTTACCCTAGCTTTTCACTAATATTTTACCCAACCAAACATTTCATTTTTCCAATACTCTTACACTTACTCTATTTATCCTACCACTTCCCAACACAATTAAATTAATCAATTTATTTATTTTAATTTGATTAATTTAATCTCCACATTTTGCCTATAAATAGAGCCTTGTAAGACCATTTTGGGGAGCTCTTCTTCTTCATCTTTTTTTTCAACATCTTCTACACATTTTTCTCTCTTCTTTTCACTATTTTCTATCTACCATTTTCATCTTTTGAAGAGCATGTCAAGTATGTTATTTTGTAATTTTTATCTAGTTATGAGCTTCTAATCTTTTTCAAAGGTTATTAAGATGATGATGAAGCAAAATGTAACTAGATAGTATTTTTTTTATTGTATGTTGATTTCCCATTTGTGTAATATTGTTTATGGATTTTTCTATCAAAGATATGCATTTTTCATCTATTATTGAGTGTTAAAGCATATTACACTTAGTTCTTCATTATGCAAAAATATGATATTCTTTGATTAAATGTTTTTCATTAAATTGTTCACATCTAATTCTTAGAGCATAAGTATCATATTTTGCCTAAACATAATCTCTTTGATTTTTTGTAGTTTCACTAGGTTGTAACACAACTAATGCTTAGAAATTATATCTTATATAAGTGAAGAAAAATCCTACCTTTTTGAAAGAGTAACTTGTGCTTGAATAGAAAATATATTTTGAAAAAATATATAATGTGATTTATTTCAACTATATTAAAACTTGGGAATCAATATACTTATAAATACTATTGAACTTGCATTTTGTGGATTCTAAAATATTAATAATCTTATTTTACATATCTCATTTGAAAACCATTTTTCTATTTAATCTTACATCTTTTTATTACTTGTCTTTTATTTTTCTAAAACAAAATCTCATCAAATATTTGGAACTAGGTTAGAATATTCTTGCTTTGTTTGAAATAATTTCTTTTGATGTTAGTCAACTCCCATGGGTTCGACCTCGTACTTACATGAACATTATATTCCGAAACGATTCGTGCACTTGCGAGTTTAAATATTAAAACACCCGTTTTGGGTCCAACAAGTTTTTGGGTCCAAAACTTGTTGAATCCCAAAGAGGGTGTTTTAATATTTAAACTCGCAAGTGCACGAATCGTTTCGGAATATAATGTTCATGTAAGTACGAGGTCGAACCCATGGGAGTTGACTAACATCAAAAGAAATTATTTCAAACAAAGCAAGAATATTCTAACCTAGTTCCAAATATTTGATGAGATTTTGTTTTAGAAAAATAAAAGACAAGTAATAGAAATATTAATGATAAAAATGGTTTTCAAATGAGATATGTAAAATAAGATTATTAAGATATTAGAATCCACAAAATGCAAGTTCAATAGTATTTATAAGTATATTGATTCCCAAGTTTAGATATAGTTGAAATAAATCACACTATACTTTTTTTCAAAATATATTTTCTTATTCAAGCACAAGTTACTCTTTCAAAAAGGTAGGATTTTTCTTCACTTATATAAGATATAATTTCTAAGCATTAGTTGTGTTACAACCTAATGAAACTACAAAAAATCAAAGAGATTATGTTTAGGCAAAATATGATACTTATGCTCTAAGAATTAGATGTGAACAATTTAATGAAAAACATTTAATCAAAGAATATCATATTTTTGCATAATGAAGAACTAAGTGTAATATGCTTTAACACTCAATAATAGATGAAAAATGCATATCTTTGATAGAAAAATCCATAAACAATATTACACAAATGGGAAATCAACATACAATAAAAAAAATACTATCTAGTTACATTTTGCTTCATCATCATCTTAATAACCTTTGAAAAAGATTAGAAGCTCATAACTAGATAAAAATTACAAAATAACATACTTGACATGCTCTTCAAAAGATGAAAATGGTAGATAGAAAATAGTGAAAAGAAGAGAGAAAAATATGTGTAGAAGATGTTGAAAAGATGAAGAAGAAGAGCTCCCCAAATGGTCTTACAAGACTCTATTTATAGGCAAAATATGGAGATTAAATTAATCAAATTAAAATAAATAAATTGATTAATTTAATTGTGTTGGGAAGTGGTAGGATAAATAGAGTAAGTGTAAGAGTATTGGAAAGATGAAATGTTTGGTTGGGTAAAAGATTAGTGAAAAGCTAGGGTAAAAAAATAAATTAGGAATGTTTATTTAGGTAAGAAAAATAGGGAAGAGTGAATTGATATTTGAATGATAAGACAAAAAACATTGGGAAGGAAAAATATGATTTTTTTGGCATTTTTGGTGGTTGTTTGGTGCTTGATTAACTTGGGCTGAATTGGTGTTGAAGAGCCAGGCGTGGCTGGTGTTTACCGAGTTTTTCGGAAACGAATACAAACAGAATAATAAAAAGATAAGGACTGTAGAAGTGCTGAAATATAACTAAACAAACAGTATTTTTACGTGGTTCAGGAGTTAACGAGCCCTAGTCCACGAGTCGATGTTATTATACTTGGAAAGGACTACAGTAAAATGGCTGGTGTACAAGAGCTTCACACACTCACAGTGTTCTCTCGGGTTCTCTTGAAGAAGATGAAGCTAGAGAGATTTTTGTAGAGTTTTTGCTATGTGATCTGTTGGTCGTCCCCCTTCTTGTAAAATCAAGGGGTCTTTATAGCTAGGGTTTTGGATTAGGGTTTTTCTCTACGGACATGAGTCTTAATTACTCCAGCCATAAATAGGGAATACAATTACTGTAGTAGCATGGCTACAAAACTCTATGTGGGTATATTTACATGAAAGTATGGGGAACACACAAAGTCAGCCGTCTTTTCCAAGTTTTCAGCGGAACAGTAGGCGAAAAGGTACCCTTAGGCGTGCTGGGATGTGTGCGGCTTTGACCTGTCGGGCGTGTCAGGCGGGATCCTGTGTCAGGTGGGTATCATTCCAAATATGCCTCCTCCATGACTCGACCGCTTGGTGTTGTTCCGTGCGAGGCACGGAACCGTTTCCGCGAAGAACACTCGAAGAGCTTCTCCTGGAAGGAGCTTCCCCGAAGGATACCCCTTCGGGAGTCCGAGAGGGTTGACGGGTTTCCGTGTCGTGTTTGCTTGGAAGAGTAATCCGGACACTAAACAGGAGAGGCGAAGCCTTTCTGTCCATCCGCGAGCTCTGGTCACCTACCGTGAAAGACATCGATAATTCTGCTTCCCCGAGGACATCAATCTAAACGCTATCCGGAAATCTGGATAACATTTACCCCCCAAGGTCACGGAGCTTTGAGAGATCCGGGAGCTTGTACAGTCCTCCGGGTATTTTGGTCTCTTAGATTAGGCGAGGGGCCACCCTCTGTGTTCCTGGAAGGGTTCCTTTTTCCCGCCTGAGTGTTAGTATGAAAAAGAAAGGGAATTTCTTCTGTTTGAACTCAAGTACTCAAGTGCGGCAAGGACCACGTGTCATGCTGGGAATGGTTCTGCGACCAAGACGTGTGCGTGAGGCGACTGGTTGAGTATGCGTGCGTCAGTCATCTGAGTAATGATTTGACGGTTTTTAATGGTACTCCGGGCCCGAGGTGGTGTAATGATGGGAAATAAATACTTTATTCCCATCCGAGGAGTCATAAATAGGATCGTCGCTTCATCTCCAGCCGTTGGATCTGATGCACACGGAATGGGAAGATCGGGACCGTCCATTTGAGGAATTCGAAACGACTTCTTCCCTGCTATAAAAACGAGGGAAAGGACCTTTCTTCCTCTTTACGCTTTCAAATTCTCTATCTTTCGGATTTTCAGATTTCCAAACCTTCGAACTCTCAGGCTTCTCAGCTTCCGTTCCTCCGAACTTGCCACTTCTTTTGGTAAGGATCTGGAAACTTTTCTTTTGATTTGGCAGTGAGTTTATTCGCCGAAGTTCCTGGTTTGAATCGCCGTTCGTCTTTGCAGCTTTTACTTCTCACAATCGTGCTGTGCAGTGATCCAGTTACTCCTTCAACCTCCAACTACCCGAATATCAGTAAGTATTTCTACTTTGCTCTTTCCTCCCAGACCTTAGGTTGTTGGTAGTTGTTAGAGTAGAGGTTTCTGCCATTATCGCTTATGTGCATGCGTGAATAGGGCTTTGGTAGGCATGTGATTGATGTGAGTCGATAAGTAGCCTTTTTTGCATGCTTTGACGATTTGCGTTTGGAAAGTTGTTCCTTGTTTTGCTGTTTTAGGGCATAAGCATGAACGCCTTTAGGGTGTCTTTCTCTGGAAAAACACTTCTTTTGGTGGGCTTAGGCTCGGAGTCTGAGTCTGGTTCCTTGCTGCCCTTCGGGTGGCATGGTGCCAATCCCTCGGTAAGCTCGGTGGGAGCCTCTCCAAGCAGTTTTCGGGGAGGGTCTCCCCGACGCCTTTGATACCACTAGGGTATGACAAGGGTGCTGACTGCTTAGAGTGTTTTCTTCTTTCTTTCTTTTGTCCAGTGACGAACATCTCAAAGGAGCAACTCCTTGCTGTGGGGGAGGCTGATTCTGCCCAGGAGAAGGGTTCCCCTGTCGCTGGTGCAAAGGGGAAAGGAAAGGCGAAAGTGGTCGCGGCTAGCCCACCGACTTCCAATAGCTCAATCTGGGAGATGGACCAAAAGCCGAACCTTTTCAGGAACTATGGCATGCTGGAGCTGTATTCCTCCGAGGCAGGCCTGAAGAACATCCCAGGTCTGATGTGGCACCGTCTGTCGGTGCTGGGCGAGTCGGCTAGCCAGAGTCACGAGGGCTTTGGTGCCTGGAGCTGGGCACACATAGTGTGTGGGGCGCACTTGCCCCTAAGGAGTTACTTTGCCAATTTCTGTGTGAAGGCGGGGATTGCCCCCTTCCAGTTGATTCCTCCCAGCTACAAGCTCCTAGCGGGGTGGTTCATCTTTTGCAAGTCCCGGAAACTGGAAGCTCCTACCCCGGAGGAGGTGCTGTACTTCTACGGGTTGAAGTCTCAGCCTATGAGGGGTCATTCAGACAAGGTGGGGTTTTACAGGCTGGAAAGGCACCCGGACGTGATGTGCCCCACCTGTCATACCGCGAGGGTTCCAGACCTCCGGGAGTACTGGTTCCTGACGACTGGCTTTCCGCTGAAGAGGGTGCCAGCCCTATCTTTGGACTTCAAAATCCCTGGTAAGTGCTCCTTTCTCTCCTTTTCAACTTTGTTTCTTTGCGTTTGATTTGCTTTTTGGGAGGATCTCTAATGCTTGTATTTGAATTTTGCAGAAGTCATTCCGCGGACACCTCGCTGTGCGGAGATGATAAGGAGGTCCAAGTTCTACGAAGGGCTTTCTGAGGAAGAGTTGAAAGTGGAGGGACTTGTGACCTCCGAATCTTTGAGGGAGTATGGGCTACTCGCCTCTTTCCAAAACATCGAGCCAGTGAGTGGCAGGGGGCAAAGTCAGGTGTCTGCCGACATCCGGGAGCAGATTGCTTTGGAGCTGTCCAAGGTGATCAACCAAGCAGCCTGGGACGAGAATACTTTATCTCCTAGTTGGGCGGAGAGGTTCCCCGACCCCCAGCCGGAGGAAGAGGAGATCGAGGCCCGCCACGCCGCGGCTTACCCTAACGAAGGGGCTCCGGGGGCTAGTACCTCCGGGAGAGGTAAGACTAGTTTTCGATTGATCCACACCCCCAGCCTGTCTGAGGTTTCCCGGACCTCTCAGATGGGGTTCGATCCCCGCTTCCTTAGGCTAGATCCGCGTAGGATACCTTTTGACAGATATTGCGATAGGGTAGATGAGCTTCTCGGGTGTCTGAGTGACGGTAGTCTGCCAGAAGGTGTCATCATGGTTGACCCTTCTTCCCTCAGCATGTCATTCCCGGACTTCAAGGAGTACGGGAGCTTCCTGGAGCAGGAAGCGGTGTTTTTTTTTGCTCGGGGAAGGCCATCCACGTTTCTCGTGCATGGTCGTCCCTTTCAAACTTTTCTTTTTCTTGTTTCTTGTTCCCTGCTGGCGGGCTTGCTTGTGCTTTTATGTTGTTGATTGTCTTGTCTTCCGCTTATCTTCTTTCTCATTGCTTGTTGGTTCGTTAACCTTGCTTTGTACGTTTCTTGCAGAGTATCCAGAAGCCAAGATGTTGGGGAGGGTTACTTTGCTCATTAAGAAGGCTGCCACTAGCCAAGACCCGTCCACGGGGAAAGGACGGAAGACCAAGGCTGGTAGGGGAGGTAAAGCTGCCTCCCCCAAGAAGACAAGTGGCGAGGCGCAAGTGTCTCCGAGGGTAAAGGAGTCTCCTGCCGACGGGCCTTCCGAGACTATGATGGTCTCGAGTAGCAGCAGCGAAGGGGAAGGGCTTGTGTTCCCCGTGAAGACAACTGGGGTGAGCAAGCGTCCCGGAGAAGATGCTGAGGGCGCTAAGAAGAAACGCCTTAGACACTCTTCTCCTGGTCGAAGGCAACAACAACAGCAACGACAGCAATCACAACTACAACAACAGCAGCAACAAGAACAACAGAGACAATCACCAACGTCACAGCTGCCGCAACCACAACATCCAAACCAGCAGCAGCAACAAGGGCAATTACTTCTGCTGCCGCAGCAGCAAAAGCAACAGACCGGGGCCTTAATACCCCGTCTGCCTCCTCCTCCAGTCCAAAGGGAGTCCACCCTTTCGGGGTCTCCTTCTTCTCAGCCAACAAACCTTCCTCTGCCTGGCCTGAAATTCCACTTCCCTCAGAAGCCAACCAGTTTCCCCGCTGCCCTCCTGGAGGGTGTAAGACGGGCCGATAGTTTTTTGAAGAGGCGGTTAGAGGCGGAGAAGGCTGTTACTCAGGGAAGGGCAGATAACTTGTCTGCCGTGAAGAGAGCTGAGCTGGCCGAGGGGGTGAGATCCCTTCACCCGGCCGGAGCGGTTTTGGATGGCCCAGCCTTGGAGAAGAGGCTGGTGCCTAGGCTCGGACGTGCATTGGCGCCGTTCGGAGCTGAGATGATGGAGGACATGGCCCTGAGCTTGTGCGAGCTCAATTCTGAGAAATGGGCCATCAGTAGCAGTAAGGATCCGCTGTTGCTGACACACGCTGTGAAGCAGCAACTGTCCGGGGTAAGCCGTCAGTTGTTGTGTTTTGGGATCATCTGTCTTTTGGTCCGGCTTAACTCATTCTGTTGTCTTTTCTTGCAGGCCTCTATGATCGCGGAACGCTCGTTCTGGGAGGTTGGTGCAGTTCTGGTTCAGCTGGAGGAGAGCCAGCTGGCTCGCCAGGCCTTGGAGGCGGAGAAGCAGAAACTGGCCCAACAGGCCTTGGGGGCTTCGGAGAAGATTGATCAGGCCCAGCGCACGGCTGAGGAAGAGGCGGACAAGAAATATCTTGCCAAATATCAAGAGTACCGGGCCAAGGCAGAGAATGAGTTTAGACAGCGGTCGGATGGGATGAAGGCCGAAAACTCCAAGCTCCGGGAAGAGCTGTCCCAAGCCAGGGTGGAGAAGGACACCTTGGAAGCTCGCTTGCAATCAAAAAATGATCTCTTCCTTAAGCAGCAAGAGGAATATTCCACTCTTCAGAGTAAGCTGCACGAGGAGGAGCAACTCCATAAGAGGAGCAGGGATCTCGTGTCTATGCTGCAGTTGGGGCTCGCCGAGAAGGATAAAGAGATCGGGGCCTTGCAATTCACTGCCAGGGGGCATGTGACCGAGAAGCAATCCGTGCTGAACCAAAATAGGGAGCAGCGCAAGGAGATTGATTCTCTTAAGGGGGAGCGGGATGCCTCCAAGGCCGAAATGGGAAAATTGAGGGCTCAACTAACTGTCGCGGAGGCACAGCTGGCAACCTCCGAGGCGGAGCGCTTGAAGGAGAAGGAGGATGCTGAGGTGATACTGAACAGGACGATTAATATATCGCATGTGGTCCTCATGCATCAACTCTGGAAAGTGAACCCGGAGGTATTAGGCTATCTGGGAGATGATGCCGAAGCCATGAGGGAGAAGCTACTCGTGTGGGATCAAGGCCCAGAGGCGTACGTCCAAACTTACAACATTGACGAACGTGCTGGAGCCCCTGAGGCGGGAGATCCCGGAGAGGCGGGGACCTCTGAACCTTCCCGTGACAAAGTTCCGCCTTCCAATGAGCCGACTCCGCCAGCCTCAGTTGAAGCCGATGCCCCCGAAGCCGCGGTCGTGGAAGCTGCAGCTACCCCCAATGCTTGAAGGGGTTTTATCTTTAATTATTTTTCATTTTGAGTTTTTCATTGCGGACATATTTGCCATAATTATAGCATTCTCCTTTCTTTTCTGCCGAGTTCTTTATTTATCTTTGCGCTTAGGGTAGACTTTTATACGGTAGAAACTGTTGTAGGGGCGCATGAGGTTTTGGTTCCAACGGCCAAAACCTATGCACTTCCCACTTGAAGCTCTAACGGATGATGTCTTTTCCCACGTAGTTTCTAGGTTACGAAGGTTTCCTGGTTCCAACGGCCAGGCTCCTTTCACCGTATTTTAGCTTTCCTAAGGCAAATAGCCAATCCCGGGACTTGTAGTTATACTGTTCGCTGGGATTGCTACGGTGAGCCGTTCCATGGTTTGGAACGGGAGTTCTTTTGGTGAGCATCGCTAGACTTAAGGTTAGATCTTTGCGAAGCTAAACTAACTGTTGTTGTGAACCTCATGGTGGCTGACTTCAGGGACCTGGCATGGAGCCCTGCGAGGCAAGGCTCGTTGCTGTCGGGGAAATCGCCACGCCCACCAGGTGTGATCCCGGAGTAGGGGCTTTGCGAAGCAAGGCCTGCTGTGAGTGGGGGATCGACCATGTCTGCTCCTGGAGCCGAAACTTGCAATGGCCGAGGAGCTCGCCATGCATTATTTTGTGAGATCCGGAGCTGGAGCTTGCGAAGCAAGGCTTACAACGGTCGCGGATCTTGCCATCTTTCGCCTTGCGGGACCCGGAGCTGGAGCTTGCGAAGCAAAGCTCTACAGCGATCGCGGATCTTGCCATCTTTCGCCTTGCGGGACCCGGAGCTGGAGCTTGCGAAGCAAAGCTCTACAGCGATCGCGGATCTTGCCATCTTTCGCCTTGCGGGACCCGGAGCTGGAGCTTGCGAAGCAAAGCTCTACAGCAATCGCGGAGTATTCTGCAAAGGACTTGTCAGGGAGTTGGGGGTGTTTCGGCGTAGCTCTATGAACGTGCCTCAACCCCCAGTCCTGTCCATCGCGGGGCTACACAGGAGATAATTTTCATGATACATAATGGCAGGCATTTCCATGGAAATTTTCACATAAGCACATAATGCACGCAATGCAAGCATGTTCATGGCAACAAATAAACCTAAGCTTAACAATTTAAACATTTCAAACAATTCAAAAATTTCAAACACAATGCTAGCACAATAGTGGTGTTCTGTGTACGTTTTGTTCAAGGGGCGTATGGCTATGCCTTAGCCATGTATACCCCCCCAAGTGAGCGTGGGGTCCGGACGTCTCCAGACCGCGTGGTCACTTGTTAAAACGCAGCTTTGAACATAGGGATGAAAAGTGCAGTAAAAGCGGAGTGAATCTCTCCGTGTTTCATTACATTAGCCTGCAAGGCGCGAGTTTTGCAACAGGGAGGATTATTTCCACATTTTTCACTTTTGCTAATTTCACCAAGGACTTCCGACTAGATGGTCCGGGGCCTACTGGTAGTAACGGCGGAGGTGCTCCGCGTTCCAGGCGCGCGGGACTTTAGATCCGTCGAGTCTCTTTAAGTGATACGTCCCGTGGCCCACTTTTTCTTGGACTTCGTAGGGGCCTTCCCAGTTGGGTCCGAGGACTCCCACTCCCGGATCCTGCGTAGCAGGAAATACTCTCCGTAGGACAAGATCCCCAACTTCGAATGTACGGCTCTTGACTCTCGTGTTAAAGTGTCGGGCTATCTTGCCTTGGTACATTTTTAGTTGGACCTGCGACTGCTCCCGGAGCTCTTCGATCATGTCCAAGGACTCCTGGAGAAGGGCATGGTTCCGGGTAGGGTCGTAGGTATCTTGCCTGTGAGAGGGGATCATAGTTTCTACTGGGATGACGGCCTCGCAACCGAAGGTCATGGAATAAGGCGTGTGCCCCGTCGAAGTTCTCTCTGTTGTGCGATAGGCCCAAAGTACTCGCGGAAGTTCTTCCGGCCAGTGAGCCTTGCAGGCTTGGAGTTTTTTCTTCAACGTGGTCTTTAATATTTTGTTTACAGCCTCCACTTGCCCATTAGCCTGGGGTCTGGCGACTGCGGAAAAGCTTTTGATAATTCCATGCGAAGCACAGAAGTTCGTGAAGTGTTCACTGTCAAATTGCTTTCCGTTGTCGGACACAATTTTTCGTGGAAGCCCAAAACGACACACTATATTCCTGATGACAAAGTCCAGTGCTTTTTTAGATGTGACCGTGTTCATAGGTTCAGCTTCAGCCCATTTGGTGAAGTAGTCTACTGCGACTATGGCATACTTCACTCCACCCTTTCCAGTTGGGAGGGAACCTACTAGGTCAATGCCCCAAACGGCGAACGGCCAGGGGCTGGTCATTAAGGTAATTTCTGTAGGCGGCGCTCGCGGAACCTTGGCGTACCTCTGGCACTGCTCACATTTCCTGACATAATCCACACAATCCTTCTTCATGGTGGGCCAGAAGTATCCTTGTCGAAGGATCTTTTTGGAGAGGCTCAGCCCGGAGGTATGATCGCCACAGAAGCCTCCGTGAACCTCATGGATGATGGTGCTGACTTCGGTTCCGGCAACACACCTAAGGAAGGGTATGGACAACCCCCTGCGGTAAAGCTTTCCATCCATAACCACGTATCGGGAAGCTTGATATTGGAGCTTCCTTGCGTCAGCTTTATCAGTGGGGAGCTCTCCGGTGGTGAGAAATCTGAGGATGGGTCCTATCCAGGAGTGGGAATGGTCGATGATGGCGTTTATCCTTCGTGTCTCAGTACTGGGGGCTTCTAAGTGCCCGATGGGGACTAGGCCGTACTGTTCAATCTCCGGGTCCGTTGCAAGCTTGGCCAGCGTGTCCGCGAGTGAGTTCTGGTCCCGGGGGACCTGGCGGATTTGGTAGCCTTTGAAATGCTGCAGTAGGCCGCGGGAGAGAGACACGTAGGCAGCCATTTTTTCGCCTTTCGTCTGGTATTCCCCGGATATTTGGTTTACCACAAGTAGGGAGTCGCTGTATACTTCGATTTTTTGGGCCCCGACTTCTCTGGCCAGTCGTAATCCAGCTAACATGGCTTCGTGTTCTGCCTCATTGTTGGATGCTGGGAACGCGAAACGGATGGCACTCTGGAGCTGATGCCCTTGGGGAGATATTAAGATGACCCCTGCTCCAGCTCCTTTTTCATTCGAGGCTCCGTCTACGTAGACCTTCCAGGTGGGAAGTTCCGGGACGGGATCTTCCGGGAGGTCGTTCATTCCCGAGCATTCCACAATAAAGTCCGCGAGAGCTTGACCCTTTATGGAAACACGTGGTTGGTAGTGGACGTCGAACTGGCTCAGTTCCATGGCCCACTTAAGCAATCTGCCAGAAGACTCGGGCTTCTGCAAGACTTGTCGGAGAGGGTGGTTGGTGAGTACTTTGATGGTGTGCGCCTGGAAATATGGCCTTAGCTTCCGCGAAGCAATTAGCAAGCAGAGGGAGAGTTTTTCGATCATTGAATACCTGGACTCGGCGTCCAGTAACCTCTTGCTTACGTAATACACAGGGAGCTGGATACGGCCATCTTCCCGGACGAGAGCGGCACTCACTGCGTGCTCTGTCGCAGCTAAGTATAAGAACAACGCCTCTCCTTCGACAGGTTTGGACAGAATGGGAGCTCGGGTTAAATGTTCCTTGAGGTGTTGGAAGGCAGCTTCGCATTCGGGGGTCCACTCAAACTTCTTGTTTCCTCGCAACACGTTGAAGAAGGGGATACACTTGTCAGTGGCCTTGGATACGAAGCGGCTGAGAGCAGCTATCCTTCCGGTAACACTCTGGACATCCTTATGCTTCCGGGGGGAAGGCATATCTATGAACGCCTTGATTTTCTCAGGGTTGGCTTCCACTCCGCGGGAGCTGACAATGAAACCGAGGAACTTCCCAGACGAGACCCCGAAAGTACATTTCTTTGGATTCAGTTTCATTCCGTACTTTCGGATCACAGCGAAAGCTTCCTCAAGGTCGTCACTGTGGTCCCCGGAGGTCTTGGACTTTACCAACATGTCGTCCACGTACACCTCCATGTTCCTCCCCAGTTGGTCCTTGAACATCCTGTTTACTAGACGCTGGTACGTCGCCCCAACATTCTTCAAACCGAAAGGCATGACCACGTAACAGTAGACACCTTTGTCCGTGAGGAAGCTGGTGTGTTCCTGGTCCGCGACATGCATCTTGATCTGGTTGTATCCAGAGTACGCATCCATGAAGGATAAGAGTTCGTACCCGGAAGTAGCGTCTACCATCTGATCGATTCGCGGAAGAGGGAAACAATCTTTCGGGTAGGCTTTGTTTAGGTCCGTGAAGTCAATGCACATTCTCCAGGACCCATCGGGTTTCGGGACTAGAACTGGGTTGGCCAACCACACGGGATAGTGTGACTCCTGGAGAAAGCGTATGGACATCAACTTGTCCACTTCAGCTTTGACGGCTTCGGCCCTCACTGGGTCCAACGGCCTCCTCTTTTGGCGAATTGGAGTTGCAGATGGGTCTATGTTGAGTGCGTGGCACGCAACATTAGGATTAATCCCCATCATATCAGCGTGGCACCATGCCAGGATATCCTGATTATTCTTCACAGTGGCCACGATCTTATCTCGAATGGCCGATGGCAGGTTTTTCCCCACCTGAATGACTTTGGTGGGATCTCCCGGGTTGAGGATCACCTCTTCGACTTCCTCCATCGGCTCTATTGCTTTCTCGATTCCCACTCTTGGGTCGAGTTCGTCAAAGTATGCCTCTTGAGCACCCCCAGTTTCTGGTAATTCTTCCGCCAAAGGAATGGCAGCAAACGTCTCCTGGACCGTGTAGACGGATCGGACGGAGATGTTATAACAGCTTCGTGCACTTCGCTGGTCTCCTCGGAGAGTGCCGATACGCCCATCGTCGCATGGAAACTTCAAGCATAAGTGGCGTATCTAGGTTATGGCCCCACAATCTATTAGGACCGGTCGGCCTAGGATGGCATTATACGCCGTGGGGCAGTCGACCACCACGAATGTGCTGTGCTTGAAGGCACAAGCGTCGCTTTCTCCCCTGAGGGTGACTGGAAGTTGAATTTTGCCTAATGGCATGAGTGCATCCCCATTGAACCCTTGAAGCTGGATGGGGCATGGGGTCAGGTCTGTCTCGGTTAATCCAATCGCATGGAAGGCCGCTTTGAAGAGGATGTTTACGGAGCTTCCGTTGTCGACCAAGATCCGTGAGACCTTCTTATTGGCAATTTGGGCTTCCACCACGAGGGGATTGTTGTGGGGGAAGTGCACATGTCGAGCATCGTCCTCCGTGAAGGTGATGGGAAGGTCCATCATTCGTGGGCGTTGAGCGGGTGATTGAACCAAGGCGCACATCTCCCTGGTGTGTTCTAACTCCCTCAAGTACCTCTTCTGGGAGTTGCGGGTGCTTCCGGC